>NC_044912.1:9151621-9341216 GCF_001633185.2 Quercus lobata
CGTATGCACCGTTGTATTCTTTTCACAGATCAGATTAAGATAGTTTGTAACTATACTTGCTGTTATTTATTCTTCACAGATTGACACGAAGGATATTCTCTTCATCTGTGGAGGTGCCTTCATTGACTTGGAGAAAACAATCTCAGAAAGGTTAGCCCAATATAGAGATGAATCTTGTGGTATTTGTTATTTGGAGCTTCCTATTTTGTTAGAAATAATAATAATAATGGTGATGAATAAATAACTTGAAAGTGTCTGGCATTTGTTACAGGCGCCAAGATTCTTCTATTGGATTTGGTGCTCCAGTACGTGCCAACATGAGGGCTGGTGGTGTTACAGATGCTTCTGTTGCATCATCTTTATTGGAGACTGTAAGTGCACACCAGTCTTCAATTAACATGTAACAGCTTATAGCCTTTTTTCTTTCCTTTTTTTTTTTCATTAAAAGATTTCTTAACAAAAAGCTGTAGTTTAGCTAATGAGCTATAGCTCAAATGGCACCTCATTCCCTTGTAAGAGTAAGGCGATGGTGAGGTCATGTATTCAAGACCCACAAGGTGCCTGTGTAATAACCAATAAAAGAAGAAACCATAGTTAACTTATATTTTGCAGCGGTTTTAGATATTCATGTTCTAAAGCAACTGTTGTTTTGGCAGGTTGAAAGTAGTGACCTCATTTCATATGGTTTAATACCAGAATTTGTTGGAAGATTTCCAATCCTTGTCAGTTTGTCAGCTCTAACTGAAAACCAACTTGTGCAGGTGATATGTTGTGATTTGTTTGTCTTGTTCTAAAAACTATTTTCTGTCTGACTGGCATTTATGTAACGGTACTTATTTTTATGCTGTTATGCTTTCTACTGTATGAAAAAGAGGATCAAATATGCATGGATCAAGAAGAGATATTGAAGAGAGATAACTGGGCAGACTACAGTAAAAAACTCATGAATAAGATTCAACACATCTGGCCAGAATTTTTAGATACTTTTCCATTGGTTTTTATTGGGTGTATCTGGTGGGAAATTATTTGTCTCATGTGATTGGTCCTTTTAAATGTATTTATGAAAATGCCATCATTGTAATCTTTTTCTAGCCTTTTATTCAACAAAGTCAATTTCCTCTGTGACTCTTAAAGGCAACAATCTTTTTGTAGGTTCTTACAGAGCCAAAAAATGCCCTTGGGAAACAATACAAAAAGATGTTCCAGATGAATGGTGTAAGTTTTTTTTCTGAGGCCCATCATTCTTCATATAATATTGTCTTGAACTCTAGCCATCCATTCAACTTGTTGAATTCTTGCTTGTTCATGTTAGACTTGCAGAATCCATTGCTCATTCTGTTTTCACAAACGTTGCAGGCTTTTCATGATCTGCAAATGTGATCATCTAAAAGCCACATTGACATGAATTTTACTCATCTCAGGTCAAGCTGCATTTAACGGAAAATGCCTTGAGATTAATTGCTAAAAAAGCAATGTCTAAAAACACTGGGGCTCGGGGCTTGCGGGCAATATTGGAGAATATATTGATGGAGTCTATGTTTGAGGTATGCAATTTTTGCCTTCTCTGAAGATATTTCATGTATTGGATATATGCATCCTCCCACTCACAGCGTTTGCATACCACAAAGCTTTGAGGCCTCCGCATTGTGAGAGGGAGGATGTATATCTGCGATGCATGTGCAATTTTTGATTTTGGTGTGAAGTTAATAGAGTGCAACATGTGGCCAAAAAGGTCCCCGTCCATGTGTTTTTGTTCTTTGTACGGCTGTGAATTTTTTTTCTACTAATTTTTTTCTCCATGAACATTAGGAATTATCATTTTAAGACAATGCAACTTATAACTTTTGAATCTTTTCCAGATTCCCGATATTAGAACAGGTGATGATATAATAGATGCAGTTGTAGTTGACAAAGAGGCTGTTGGATCCGAGGGACGTGGATCTGGAGCTAAGATTCTGTATGGAAAGGGTGCATTGGATCGTTATCTTTCACAACAAAAAGTAAAGGATTTAGAGGTGAGTAATTACATGGCAGGATATAACCTTAGCTATTATTTGACATTATCCACAAATTTTTTAATGTCTAACGATTTGATTTGGTGTTACAGACCACTGCAGAGGGGTCTGAAGTAGAACCTGAAGTGGATATAGAATCTCCTTCTATTGTTGCCAGCATGTAACCTTTGGTGAAATTCACTTGTATTCTCACCCTTTGTACATAATAATAAGTTATACATTTATTTTTAATAATGATATAATATGCAATTGTACTTTATACCATAGTCATCCAATGGTCTGCAGTGCTTGATTCAGTCTTGCAGCAATCACCATCAAAATGAACAGAGCCTGGTATATTTGATGGATGAAGATGTTGGCTTCTGCATATATAAATGTATGTGCGTGTGTACATATTATATTTATATGTGTCCTGGGGAATAATCCAATAGCCATTTAATTTGTTAAGATAAGATTCCTATGATGTAACTAAATGTTTGCATACTGCAACCAAAAAAAAAAAAAAAACTAAATGTTGGCTTAGCTAATTGTAAAGGTATTTCACACCTAAGTCGTCGATTAAAAGTTGAATGTTCTTTAGACTGATTATTCTTTCACTGTCGTGTAGTTTGCAGACCAACTACATTTAAAAATTGTGTTCTTTGTCCTTTGTATAAGGATGGCTTGGCTTAATTTTTCCTCCTATTTTGTTTAGGTAGCAGGTTTCTAAAATAAGTTTTTAACATATTGAAACCAATGAGAGCAAGGAATATTTAAATCCCATCTATTGGGTGAGGTGGACGTTTTTGTATCAGTGTAACTTCAAGATTTGTAATGGATTTTAACTCTCTACCTCTTAAACTTAATGTACAAGCAAAAATCAATGCACAATTGAGGACTAGTTTTGATTTCTACCTACTGAATCAAGAGAACAATGTCCATATTATATAACCTATTCAACCTTTAGATTGCATTATCACAACCTTTTAAGTGGGGCCTTAAAATCATTGCCTATTGGGATGGAATGCAGGCCAGGCCACGTGTACTACAGAAAAAATTTGTAGATAGATTATAGAAACCCCAAGAACTTCCTATCATTTGTGCCATTTGCAAATAGTACTTGCATTTACATGTTACTTGGCCAACAAAAGCAAAAACAATGTTTCATGAACAATTCTGATCTTTATAAAATAAACAAATAAATCCTAAAGTGAATAATGTTTTAGTATATGAATTTGGTGTCACACAAGAGAATAGAATTGTGATAAACTTGACATGATAATGTGAAGTCTCTACTCTCTACTTCAAAAATCAATTTGCAAAAAAAAGAAAAAAGAAAAAAGGTATTGGGAGAATCCTTATTCAATCCATGTAATCATGTAGAGCAAACAAAAACGATCTGGCATCATTCATGCCTCTTACACTAGCTATATACGAGATTATATATATATATATATATATATATATATTGAATCCAGATAAATTTAGTTATTTCTTATAGACCCTACAATAAGAAGTTAGAACTGCCTAGCAGTAATTTAGGGAGAAGAAAAAAAAAAAAAACCACCGCAAGATATAGATTGCCAAGTTTTTCAAACAAAAATTCCAAGTCAATGTTAAATTTAAAAGATGTGTTGAGGGTCATTTGTGAGACTTTAAGTAGAAAGAAGAAAAGCCCAACGACAAGGGTAGCAAATAATTGGCAAGCAGATAGCAAAACCATTAGGCCCAAGCGGCAGGAATAATGGATCACAGGCCCATAAAATAAACAAATGGGCCTTGAAGAGGCAAGTGGGCTTAAAGAAGCCCGAAAATAGAGAAATAGCATACCCATGGGCAGTATATGATGTAGAAAAGTGAGAAAGGGCTGCCGCAGGCCCAAAGTAATGCAAATAAAGAAAGTAAGGGGTTAATGGTAGGCCTATGAACCCCAAGGATGAGAATAAGGTGATTGGGCCAGGAAAGCCCAATGAAGTTAGTAAAAGCCCATAGGAATGCAGAGTTAGTAAAAGGGCCAAGGAAGTCCAAAGAAAGCAAGTGGGCCAAGGATGCCCAAGAGAAAGACAAAAGGGACACATGAGCCCATAAGTAGGAAAACCAATGGCCATACTAAGCCACTGGGGGAAAGAGTAAATGGCTGGCCTAAAGAGGCTTAGCAAGATTGAGTCATTACAGCAGGAATAACAGAATAATATAGCAGGAAATGAGGGCAATCAAGAAGTGGGCCGAAGAAATATGAAGCCCATTATCAAATAAGGCCCAGCTCCTGAGAGGAGCGGGAAATCAAAAAGTAGCCCACATAAAAGGTCAAAGAAAACGGATGGTAAGCTATGCAGACAAGCCTCCAGACCACGGCAGACGAATGAGCAGCAAGCAGATCTTGGACACATATGGAAGGAAGGCACGTGCAAGGCTCAGGCACCACCAACCTGTACCCAGCCAATACAAGGCATGGTGAGGTCGGGGGTCAGAGATTCATAGGGCATGGTTTAGTGGTGGGGAGAGGGGAAAATTTTATTTTTGAGGTTCCAGCTCAGGTTCTTTAGGGGAAGTGTCCTGCTAGGATGACTTACTACCCAAGAGAAGTAAGCTGAGTTTGAACCACTAGGTGCATGCCATGAGAGATAGGGAGAGAGAAAGAATCCAGACCTTGGCAGGAAAGAGTGTCACGGCAGAAAAACAAACAAACAAAATACCCTTCTTTGTCTGATGATGAGGAGGTGGCACACAGACAGATTAGTGGTGGTCGGCCAGTACACCCAGACCAGACAAAGGAGATTAAAGGCTAAAACAGTAAAATCCAGTCACGGCAGACATTATAAAAAGAGGATCTTGCCGTTAACAGAAAAACAGAGCAACAACGGGAACCATAACTAAGAAATAGGAATTCGAAAAGAGAGACTAAGAAATAGAAAAGAAACGAGTGGGAGGGAAAAAAAGAAAACAACCAGAAAGAAAATAAAGTGAGAAATTAAAATGGCAGGCATACATCGGTAGATTGATTCCCTCTCTCTCTCACGAAATCCTGCTCTTTGTTAAAACCAAAAGGGGCCTCTGTGCATGAACTATTCAGGTCCGTTTCTCTTAGAGCAGTTAATCTCCATGGCAGGACTTTTCCTGAGAGATTAATTGCGTTGAGAAGGAACGTTCTTTCCTCTCTAGTTTTGCTCCTGCGGACCAAATTTTAGTTGATTTCTTCATTTTTTGATTAACCCATACATATTACTATTCGTTCCCTTTCGTTCTATTCTTTTCTTTCTGTAAAAGTGATTATTATTACTGTGATTGTGTTTGAGGGTCATTTGGTCATTTCCTACTAAGTAGCCAGATATTTTATTTATTTTTTATTATTATGTCTGTCTACCACAACTTGTCTGAAACAGCTCTGCCTGCCGCAAGCACGTTCCTGGCAAACCAGGCTTAGTTTGCGCACAAGTCGGACCAAATTGAGTTGCAGCTGGACCGATCCCAACTCCATTATCCAGAAAACTTGGGCCTAGTGCAACAGGAAGTAGCCTAACACTACTAGCATAGCCCACCACTTTACAAGATGGAATTAAAAAAAAAAAAAAAAAAATCCATTATGACTTCTCTGAAATTTCGTTAACCATATTGGTTAGGAAAACTAATTCTATAGTAATATATGCCATAAATTTGTTACAATTGTGATGAGGTCCAATAATCGCATACTCAATACATGATGAACTAGTATTACAGCTTAGTGATTGAAAATAAAATGTATATTACATAATAGAAAAAGATTTCACCAAAATCATCACATTTGAACAATAAAATATATAATAATAAATAAATAAAGCCTTCTGTAGTAGAAGTAGATCTGTTTTTTTATTAAAACAAAAAAAAAAGGCTACACTATCAAAATAATTTTAAATTAAGATAAATTTTTTAATAAATTTCTTAAAACTTTATACTGTTGACATATATATGACAATGGCATATTTTAATTATAATTATATTAAATTATATGATATATGATTATGATGTGATCGATGTATTGAAACACTTAATTGTAATAAACCACAATATTTAACCAAAAAAAAAAAGAAAAAGGATGCTTATGTGTGTGTCTTAACAGTTGAGAATCTAGTTTGCTTAAACAAGACATCCTTTTCTCAAAATGCATCTAATTCTCTTTTTTAACAAAACAAAGAGACTAGAGAGACCCCCCCCCCCCCCCCCACCCTCCCTTTTTTTTTCAAAAGATAAAATGCAGATTTAAAAAGAGTTTTAGGGAAGATATAATATACTCTTGTGTGCCCTAAGGTCACAGCTCAAGGAACAAATAAATATGCAATTATTGTGGTTCCATACAATTTTTCTTAATATCTGTGTACAATTTTATTTTTCATTTTTAAAAAATTTTAAATACAATAGTATGAAAATCTTAACCTGTATCTTTAAGATACTTGTTAACAATAACTTAATTTATTTTCTTGTTGTCCTAATTAGGAATGACAAGAGGGCAAGATGAGATTGAATTAGGGGTTTTATACCCCTCTCTTTAGGGTAGAAAAACCTGCGCAAGACCAGAGTGGAGTAGGATGAGGGTGAGGTAGGTTGGCGATGTTTTGCTATTTAGCCGATTCTTAATGAAATGTATTTGACATTACATTGATAGAAATGAAAGAAACAAAGATACAATTATGAAAGTGCTAAGAAAGTGGGGAAAAAATATATTTTAAGATGGTATATATAATTTAAATATATTAAATAAAAACACACATATTAAAAGTTTAGTGTTCATTTAATTTTATTTCAAGCATAATTTAAGCTTGAGCTCAATATTAAATAAGATTACATGTTTAAGTTTAGTTCGTTTTCTTGTCAAATAAATTAGAGCTTGTTCACGAACTATTCGATTAATTTTTTTTTTCCATATACAGTAAAACCATGATTAAAATTTTTTACTCATTCACAAATTTGTTAATCTTTACTATGAATGAATTGTTTAAATTATCAATAAACTACAACCTAAACTTATATGAATCTATTTACTAACTTTTAGATATAAAAATATAATATTTATATAGTTAAACCGTGCCTCATATCATGGGCTTGATTGCAAACACATTATTATGTTTAAACTTTACTCATTTAATAGTCGAGCTTAAATTCGGGTTTGAACTTAACTTATTTACTAAACAAACAAACACAAACAAACATTTTTTTGAATGAGTTCAAATTAATCATAAACAATTTAGTTTATATACTACCCTAATTTGGGGTGGGATGAGATGAGATGGGGTGAAAATAGTCTATTATAGATGAGCAAAACCTGTTCCCGCCAGTCATTTCTTCCAGATGAATGAAAAAAAAAAAAAAAAAAAAAAATCTCACACAAACCATAGTGGATAGGTGACAAAGATATTTAGCCATATACATTTTAGATTAAACCAGTATAGAATTTTTATTTTGTATAAAAAGAAGAAGAAGTTATGTAGTAAAATTTATAATATTTTTAACATTTTTCTATTTGAATTACTTGTGCTTAGTAACTCGTTTATTTGTAGGATCTATTTATTTAAATTTGTCTTATCTCTATCTCTAGCATTACTTAATATTTTGGCCTTCTTAATAGCGAAAAAAAAAAAAAAGTAATCTAAATTTTTTTTAATATCTCCCAAAAATATTTATATATATAAAAAAAAATTATTCCCCAAATTTGGGATCTTTCTCTAGTAGGGGAGAAAGCTCTAGGCATGGGCCTAATTGGCCCAGAGACTGAAATTTTGATTTGTTTAATATTTTGTTGGTTGCTTTTTCTCTCTTTTATATTATTATTTTTCTATTCCTTTGTCCTTTCTTTGAAAGTGTTTAATAGAGAAGTTTGAATAATATTATTTGAGTGTTTTTGATATATATGTGAATGAAAAAGTATATAATATTATTTAAAATATTCAAAAATATATTCAAACGAAGCTACCAAACACCCCCTTAATTTGTTATATTTTTTTGTTGATATTGTCGTAATCATGGACATGGTCACAAAACTTTTAAGGAAAAAAAAAGAAAAAAGAAAAACCAAAGAGGTTTCCATTCATTTCCCTGGCCGCGGACAAGACTACTCAAGCTCACCTGCCTGACTCACTAGACCTACTTCCCAAACAGACCCGAAAGAAAGAAATTGCGGGAAGCAACGGGTCATTTAGGCGGGAATCCAACCAGGCACGCCTTGCGCTCTCTCTCTCTCTCTCTCTCTCGATCTCCTTCAATCCACACTACATTTCCTCTCTCACAAATCTCTCTAACGAGTCTCTCTCTCTCTCTCGCTGTGATAGTGATACCAATGGAGCTTTCATCTTCATCAAAATCCAAATCCATGAAACCCCATTCAAAACACTTCAACTCACCCGACCAGCTGAGCTCCAAAACTCCAGAAAAACAGCCCACACAGCTCCCCCGCAACCGCGAAGTCAGAAAAGTCGCCGAAACCGCTAGAAGGCAGATCCAATCCTGGCCAACCTCCCCAGAGCCCCATAAGTCCAAGAAACCGCTCCCCCAGCAGCCCACTAAGCTACCCGAAAAGTATTATGAACTACTTTTTTGGTTTTTAATGTGATTTGATTGGTTTATTTGTTTTGTTTTAGCTTTTAATTAATGTTTCTGGGTTTTTATTTGTTCTATTTGCAGGTATGAGATTCTTGCTCAGTTTTTTGATAGCTTGGATAGTTCTATTCGGTTGTTGCGGTTGAAGGGTTCCTCATCCTCCTTCACCAATATTTGCCCCAAAATCGAGTGTTTAACTGATAGGTAAATTTTTTTTTTTTTTTTTTTTTTTGGGTTTTGTTCGGTTTCTAAGAAAGTAAAATTTTGGTTGGGAAATGATTGCATTATGTGTCTTATAGCGATGATGATTGGTATGAAGTTATGAAATTTGTTTTCCCTCTTTTTGGTTGCTTAGAAAATAGAACCTTAAACGTCTGTTTGGATTTGGGAAAAGCAAGCGTGTTTTTAAAATGGTATTCCAGCACTCGAAAACAAAATAGAAACCCATTGCCAAAAAAGTTTTAAGAGGGAAAATGTATTCTCAAAACACAGATTTTTTTCAGTTTTTTTTAGATTAGTTTTCAAAAATTGCTACCACACTGCATATTTGATATTTCTTAAGCAACTCACCTGATACATTGACTACACTTTAGCTATATGAGATTAATGAATCTTATGATTGTTTTGTATGTTTAAAAAAAAAAAATGTTTTTAGGAGGTTTACACACAGGCACTTGGCTCAATTGAAGTTTATTTTGCGTGATGCAATTGAGATAAAGAGGGTACTTGTGTTTGATGAGGGGACGAGCTGTATGAAGCCGGATCTCCATGTTTCCATCAACGTTGATGCAGTGGATAATAATGGGAAGTTGAAATCTGAAAGCGGGAATATGCATTTGAGGAAGGTGTTACGTTCGTGGCTTGTGGATTTTTCAAAATCCTTTCCTGAGGTACTCGTGTTCTGTACTTTCTGTATATTACATGGGATATATCCTTAAATTGTTGTTAGTTCTGTATTCATGATCACATCTAGAACAACATTAGTTGCCAATCATTTACATTTTTTATTTTTATTTTTTATGTATATATAAGTTACTTTGATTCTCTGGTTATAATGCCTTCCTGTCCAATTGAAAAGGGGAGTGTGCTTTGGAATATAATGCACAAAAACTGTTGGGCATATATTCTCTCTTTTCTTAGGACATTCTTGCAGTGAGATGCCTCTGTTTCATCTGTTCCTTCCATTCCTATCTATATATAGTTGTTTTACACTTTATGTATAAACTTTAGCACAAGATTCCATCTGCCACTTATGGCCACCTAATGAGACTGGGTTAAGATAATACCATAATCTAATATAATTTTGATTAGGGTCATATTCTATGGTTTCCATTATAGAAGTGTTCCTTTTTCATACAATTGAAAATCAACTTTATGCTCTAGCTGCTTTTGACGTCCCTTTCACTACAAATGTTAACCCTAAAGGTAGCTGTCAGCGTGATATTCACTACCACTTGAAATTGTAACTAACAATATGGATTTGAGATGAAAAATTATTGTCAGTTTACTCATATATATTCGATATGAAGATTTCTGGTAGTTTTAAGCAATGCTCTAAACTGCACCTTAAGATTTTTCTTCTGCATGCAGGTGGATGAAATTCCAGAGGAACTGTTGCCTGAACCATTCAATCGTAAAGAGCTAGACGTCCATTCGAACATGAAAACACCCACCTCATCATTTCCTATTAAGACATCAACTGTTGCACTAACAGCTCTGCAATCAGCAGTATCAGAAACCTGCATTCAGGATGATAAAATTGCAGAAGGAACAGAACAAGGTCTGAATTCAAACATAAACGATTCTCTCAACATGTCATTTCCCCTCGGGACATCAATCGAAGCACATAGAAAACAGCAACCAGTGGTAGCATCACATCTCTCTCGATCTTTCCACAAGCGCTTTTCACAGAAAGTCATTAGCCATGAAGTACAGAACTATCCTCTAAACTTATCAAAGACTGATCTCCAATCTTCAGTTCTTCCAGTTCCAGAGTCACCACTTAAGAAAAGTTCCTCCAAAGAGAAAAGTAGTTCTGCTGCTGGTACTCCATCCCCATCAAAACTGTCGTTTGAATCAACCAGCAATGAAAAATGTCTGGCAGTTAATGCTTCCCCTGCTCATTTGCCACAATCTTGCCCACCAGCAACCCCAAGCAAAGAGATAGATGCCATGAATAATGAGAATGGGTCTCCTGCAGAAATTGCTAATATCCATTTGACTCCTGCAAAACATGTTCTCACTCCAGCTGGGCTGATGAATGTCACGCCCACATTGTATCCACCAAAGAGATGTTATATGAGCCCAGAGGATGATTCCACTAGCTCACCAAACAAGTTAATAAGGCGTCCACCCCGTTCAAGATCGTTAAAATTTGACACTCCCATAAAGAATGGAAACATTGGTGATGAAATGGATGACACTGGAGGTGTTTTAGTTGATAATGATGTTTTTGATATTCTTCCTGAGAATATTTTGCAATCGGTAAGCCCCATTTTGAATTCCTTATGCTTTCATCCTTACCAAGCATGGCTCTATGTTCTATTTAAAACAATATACAAGCTATCGTTTTTTTTTCTTCTAGTGTTATTTGACTGCAATAACCAACATATAAATTTCATTTTGCTTCAAACGGAAATTAAATCAAGGATAGGATATCAGTCTATAGTCATTATGTTTGCATTTATCCTAGCCTTATTAGTTTACAACATGAACATATTGAACCTGGACAGAGACATAAAAGTTTGTTCTGATTGCATCATTAGAATTTATAACTATGTTTTCTTGCTGCAGATAATAGAGAAAGAGAGGAAGGCAGTAGAAGAGAGAAATCCGGTGATCTCACGGGCAAAACGGAGGCGACAAATGATTGCTAGCCTGCCTAAGCTCTTCAACATGATTCACTTCTTATTTCAGTCTATTAAGCAGTCTGTTATCACAAAAGAGGAGCTTATACACAATATAATTGCAAGCCATTGTGGTATTGTTGACAGAAGTAAGCATTTGTACCACATGGATATAATTCCCTTTTCTCTGGGTGCTTTTGGTGATCCTCTTCATTTGTGTTTGCAGGAGAAGTTGAAGAGCAGCTAAACCTCTTAATAGAATTAGTTCCGGAATGGATTTCAGAAAAGTTGGCATCTGGAGGGGATTTGCTCTTCTGGTGAGTCTTGTTAATATGTGATATGGTTGTGGGTGGATCCATTTT
Organism: Quercus lobata; assembly: GCF_001633185.2. Lineage (NCBI taxonomy): Eukaryota > Viridiplantae > Streptophyta > Magnoliopsida > Fagales > Fagaceae > Quercus > Quercus lobata. The sequence continues at coordinate 9,163,391 of NC_044912.1, forward strand.
AATTGTTATAGAGAACAAATGGATATTTGTCTTTAGAAGACTGTAAATTATTCTTCAAGTGACAAAACTTATTCAAATTGTTTGATGTCATTATCTGTTCTTTTTTGCAGTATAAATAAAACATCAAGTCCTGAGTCATTACGTGCACGGCTTGAAGAAGCAAAGTGAGGAGAAGCATGAAATAGATTTTTGGAAATTACTGTAAGAAGCATGTGGAGGAATGGTTTAAAATTGTCTTTGTAAATGTTAATTCTTTGTTGTTAGCTGAGATCGTAGAGTAGATTTTGGAAGTAGACTTAGGAGCTTAAGATGAAGTCTTTGTGAAATATGTTAATTACATGGCAAGATTATTAGAAAGCTTGCTTCTTGTACGATCAACTTATTGTCTTAAAGTTAACATATAAAAGTTCCTATGTAAGCAGCATCAACAAGCATTCTAAAAGTCCTTGGGAAGTTTTCCCTTGCGTCAATGTCTTAGTATTTTGTGTTTTTATTGAATGGGACCAGTGTAAGCTAGATTATTCCCTAAAACCTGAGTAAATGCTTATAAGCTGACAAATGATGTGTATGGCTATGTGAATTGTGATGTGTCTAGGTATGTTAGGAGACTAGCATTATGTATGAAAGGGGCACTATACATTGCATATTCAGTGGTAGTATTGTGTTAATGTGGAGCAATTTTCTGTTTTCACAGTTTTACTAACTGTATTGCTTGAATAAAAGTGCATGCTGTGGCTGTTTACAATCACTATAAGAGGATATATTATGAGTCCCTACAAAAGTGGTTGGTTCTGTACCTTTAATATACATAAGTTGTAATATATGTCCTTCATTTCTTTTCTACATGTATCTACTAGGAAGGATCTAGCATAATGTGGTTGCCATAAGGAGCTATTCCTACATTGCTTTGTTGTATATGAGGCCACTGTCATGAAAATAAAAATTGTGCAATGAAGTATGTGGGTTTGGCTAAGGTTACTCTTAATTTCCTCTAAACTTTGCTACTGTCGTGTTTTCAGGCATGCTTTCACATGTGTATGGTGCTAGAGAAAGTACATGATTAATGATTGTGTCATCTTTAATCTTAGTTAAGAAGAGAATTAATATTAACTCCAATGATCAGTTTTATTGAGCATATACAGAGAATTGTAATGTCAATATCAATGATCTTCTAATTTTGTATAGTTTCGTATAGCTACTTTTGTCTTAGGTATGCCTCAATTCTTTTAAAGCTCTGGCTAGCCCATCAGGGGTGAATGCCCCTGGACCACGGACCACCTAGCAACTGGTTCTGGCGGGTGGGGTCAGTTGCCTGTAGGTTTCACTAGCTAAAGGCAAGTCTAAAGGGCTCTTCTTTAGAAAGGTTCCCTGCACTATCAAAAATAAAAAATAAAAAATATATATATTTCAAGAAAGCTAAATCACCTAGCTGATGTTCATACCCATTAACAAATAAATGTATCATCTCCTAACCAATGAAAAGCCGTCCTTAAAGATAAATTGATGCTATCATAGTCATTTTGTGATTAAACTTATCCTCATCAATATAAATATATACAATATTTCACATTGGTCATATTTAAATTCTTCGCAATATAAATATATACAATATTTCACATTGGTCATATTTCAATCTCTTTTGCAATGCAACATTAAAGATTATGACATACTCCTTTAATGTGTTACACCAGAACTCTCTCTCTCTCTCTCTCTCACACACACACACATACACTCTTTTGAAGGATTCAAGTGAAACAATTTTTTAGTTTGAGCAAATCTATGTACTGACATGTTCTATTGTGATAAGTAATAACTGATTTGCTTTTTTTGGTTTGAAGTTTAGTTGCTATCTGTGAAGAGTTACAATGAGGTTGAGCAAAAGTATTAATAGGTCTTGTTATGTGCAGGCAGGATATGTAGGGGAAGATGTGGAGTCCATATTATACAAACTCCTTACGGTAATTCTGACAAGCCTATTCACTTATTTGCATCATAATTTTTTTTTTGAAAATCTAATATATTCTGAAAATAAAAATAAAAGGACGAGATTAGGGAGAGTTGCTTTAGATGGTTTGGTCATGAGTAGAGAGCGATTAATGCTCTAATGAGGAAGGGTGGGTTAATTCAAGTGGAGGAGGTGGAAAAAGATAGAGGACGACCTAATATAACATTAGTAGAAGCAGTAAAAAATGATATGTCAAGTAAGAAGATGACAGAGAACGTGAGGAAAGAATACATGTGGTTTGTTGAGGATCCATAGCCGACGTCTAAACTAAGGTCTAGTTGTTGTTGCTAATTTATTCTGAAAATTTAGAACTTCTCTCTATTGGCATATGTGCGTACTATAAAAATTATGAGCTCTTCTGCCAAAAAAAGAAAAGAATAAATTCATGAGATTGTAACTTTCAAAGAAGCAAAAATTATCTTATATAATTAGAATAATATGTAAGTATATTACAAAGAAAATTCAAATCTCCAATTTACATTCAATTTCTTTTCTAGTAATAATTAAGTCTCTAATGTATTCACTATTGTACAACAATTTTTCATTAAGCTTTATACAACTTAAACGTACAGAATATACTAAATCAATAAACTTTGTTGTGGTGTTAATTTAATCAATTCTCATAGAGCATGAATCAATAATGTTAAGAAAGTCTAAACGAGAAACTGAATCAATAACCTTCGTTGGGGTGTTAATTTAATTAATTCTCATAGAGCATGAAGTTTTTCAATGAATATAGACACGGACTCTATTTTATGATATAAAATGGTGTAAATATGCACTTCTATTCATATGTGGTGAATTAATGATTATAAATTATTTACATGGGCATTTGTATCTCAGGTTGCTGACTATAATGTGGCAGCTGCCCAGCAAGGCATTGTTTACATTGATGAAGTTGACAAGATTACCAAAAAGGTTTCCCTTTTTTTTTTTTCCTGGTTAATCTCTCTATCTCTTTCTGTTTTGAAGACCACTTCCATGCTCCTTTTTTTATACTATTGACATCTTCCGCTTATCCACTTTGCAGGCCGAGAGCCTTAATATTAGTAGAGATGTGTCTGGGGAGGGTGTTCAATAGGCATTACTGGAGATGCTGGAAGGAACAGTAAGTGCACTTGTTATGTAAATTGAAGATATTAGTTAATTGATGGTCTCTTTTAAGTTACTAGAAAGCATTTTACGCAATAGGTGTATGCAATGCTCCTTACATGTATGTGGGACCCACACACATAGATCCACATACATGCGAAAGTGATGTTGCATATACCTGTTACATAAGATACCACCTTGGGTTACAAGTAACAACCACCAGGTATGTTGTCCTTTGAACATGATGGAGATGGTCTGGTATTATTGAGGCAGCCTCCGAGCCCTTCTGTAGAATATTATAACCTTAGCATAGATGAATGAATTAACAGATATGAGTTATCTAAACTTTTATTGGGTAGAGTGAATATTTTACTTCTTTATGGTCTGATCTATGAACTTCCATTTGTTGTAGGTTGTCAATGTTCCTGAGAAGGGAGCTCGAAAGCATCCTAGAGGTGAAAACATACAGGTACAGAAGGGACTTGAAAGCATCCTTTTTATACTATTTGCATCTTCCACGTATGCACTGTTGTATTCTTTTCACAGATCAGATTAAGGTAGTTTGTAACTAAACTTGCTGTTATTTATTCTTCACAGATTGACACGAAGGACATTCTCTTCATCTGTGGAGGTGCCTTCATTGACTTGGAGAAAACAATCTCAGAAAGGTTAGCCCAATATAGAGATGAATCTTGTGGTATTTGTTATTTGGAGCTTCCTATTTTGTTAGAAATAATAATAATAATGGTGATGAATAAATAACTTGGAAGTGTCTGGCATTCGTTACAGGTGCCAAGATTCTTCTATTGGATTTGGTGCTCCAGTACGTGCCATCATGAGGGCTGGTGGTGTTACGGATTCTTCTGTTGCATCATCTTTATTGGAGACTGTAAGTGTACACCAGTCTTCAATTAACATGTAACAGCTTATAGCCTTTTTTCTTTCCTTTTTTTTTTTCATTAAAAGATTTCTTAACAAAAAGCCGTAGTTTAGCTAATGAGATATAGCTCAAATGGCACCTCATTCCTTTGTAAGAGTGAGGTGGAGGGTGAGGTCATGTATTCAAGACCCACAAGGTGCATGTGTAATAACCAATAAAAGAAGAAACCATAGTTTACTTAACTAATATTTTGCAGCGGTTTTAGATATTCATGTTCTAAAGCAACTGTTGTTTTGGCAGGTTGAAAGTAGTGACCTCATTTCATATGGTTTAATACCTGAATTTGTTGGACGATTTCCAATCCTTGTCAATTTGTCAGCTCTAACTGAAAACCAACTTGTGCAGGTGATATGTTGTGATTTGTTTGTCTTGTTCTAAAAACTATTTTCTGTCTGACTGGCATTTATGTAACTGTACTTATTTTTATGCTGTTATGCTTTCTACTGTATGAAAAAGAGGATCAAATATGTATGGATCAAGAAGAGATATTGAAGAGAGATAACTGGGCAGACTCCAGTAAAAAACTCATGAATAAGATTCAACACATCTGGCCAGAATTTTTAGATACTTTTCCATTGGCTTTTATTGGGTGTATCTGGTGGGAAATTATTTGTCTCATGTGATTGGTCCTTTTAAACGTATTTATGAAAATGCCATCATTATAATCTTTTTCTAGCCTTTTATTCAACACAAGTCAATTTCCTCTGTGACTCTTAAAGGCAATAATCTTTTTGTAGGTTCTTACAGAGCCAAAAAATGCCCTTGGGAAACAATACAAAAAGATGTTCCAGATGAATGGTGTAAGTTTTTTTTCCGAGGCCCATCATTCTTCATATAATAATGTCTTGAACTCCAGCCATCCATTCAACTTGTTGAATTCTTGCTTGTTCATGTTAGACTTGCAGAATCCATTGCTCATTCTGTTTTCACAAATGTTGCAGGCTTTTCATAATCTGCAAATGTGATCATCTAAAAGCCACATTGACATGAATTTTACTCATCTCAGGTCAAGTTGCATTTAATGGAAAATGCCCTGAGATTAATTGCTAAAAGAGCAATATCTAAAAACACCGGGGATCGGGGCTTGCAGGCGATATTGGAGAATATATTGATGGAGTCTATGTTTGAGGTATGCAATTTTTGCCTTCTCTGAAGATATTTTATGTATTGGATATATGCATCCTCTCACTCACTGCGTTTGCATGCCACAAAGCTTTGAGGCCCCCACACTGTGAGAGGGAGGATGTATATCTGCGATGCATGTGCAATTTTTGATTTTGGTGTGAAGTTAATAGAGTGCAACAAGTGGCCAAAAAGGTCCCAGTCCATGTGTTTTTGTTCTTTGTATGGCAGTGAATTTTTTTTCTCCTAATTTTTTGCTCCATAAACATTAGGAATGATCATTTTAAGACAATGCAACTTATAACTTTTGAATCTTTTCCAGATTCCTGATATTAGAACAGGTGATGATATAATAGATGCAGTTGTAGTTGATGAAGAGGCTGTTGGATCTGAGGGACGTGGATCTGGAGCAAAGATTCTGTATGGAAAGGGTGCATTGGATCGTTATCTTTTACAACAAAAAGTAAAGGATTTAGAGGTGAGTAATTACATGGCAGGATATAACCTTAGCTATTATTTGACATTATCCACAAATTTTTTAATGTCTAACGATTTGATTTGGTGTTACAGACCACTGCAGAGGGGTCTGATGTAGAACCTGAAGTGGATATAGAATCTCCTTCTATTGTTGCCAGCATGTAACCTTTGGTGAAATTCAATTGTATTCTCATCCTTTGTACATAATAATAAGTTATACATTTATTTTTAATAATGATATAATATGCAATTGTACTTTATACCATAATCATCCAATGGTCTGCAGTGCTTGATTCAGTCTTGCAGCAATCACCATCAAAATGAACAGAGCCTGGTATATTTGATGGATGAAGATGTTGGCTTGTGCATATATATAAATGTATGTACGTGTGCGTACGTATTATATGTGCCCTGGAGAATAATCCAATAGCCATTTAATTTGTTAAGATAAGTATCCTTTGATGTAACTAAATGTTTGCATACTTTAACCCCCCCCCCCCCCCCCCCCCAAAAAAAAAAAAAAAAAAAACTAAATGTTGGCTTAGCTCATTGTAAAGGTATTTCACACCTAAGTCGTCGATTAAAAGTTAAATGTTCTTTAGACTGTTTATTCGTTCACTGTCGTGTGGTTTGCAGACCAACTACATTTAAAAATTGTGTTCTTTGTCCCTTGTATAAGGATGGCTTGGCTTAATTTTTCCTCCTATTTTGTTTAGGTAGCAGGTTTCTAAAATAAGTTTTTCATATATTGAAACCAATGAGAGCAAGGAATATTTAAATCCCATCTATTGGGTGAGGTGGACGTTTTGTATCAGTGTAACTTCAAGATTTGTAATGGATTTTAACTCTCTACCTCTTAAACTTAATGTTCAATCAAAAATCAATGCACAATTGAGTACTAGTTTTGATTTCTACCTACTGAATCACAAGAACAATGTCCATATTTTATGACCTATTCAACCTCTAGATTGCATTATCACAACCTTTTAAGTGGGGCCTTAAAATTATTGCCTCTTGGGATGGAATGCATGCCAGGCCACGTGTTCTACAGAAAAAAGTTGTAGATAGATTATAGAAACCCCAAGAACTTCCTATCATTTGTGCCATTTGCAACTAGTACTTGCATTTACATGTTACTTGGCCAACAAAAGCAAAATTATAATAACAATGTTTCATGAACAATTCTGATCTTTATAAAAGAAACAAATAAATCCTAAAGTGAATAATGTTTTAGTATATGAATTTGGTGTCACACAAGAGAATAGAATTGTGATAAACTTGACATGATAATGTGAAGTCTCTACTCTCTACTTTAAAAATCATACTGCAAAAAAATTAAAAAAAAAAGGTAGAGGGAGAATCCTTATTCAATCCATGTAATCATGTAGAGCAACAAAAACGTTCTGGCATCATTCATGCCTCTTACACTATTGAATCCAAATAAATTTAGTTATTTCTTATAGACCCTACAATAAGAAGTTAGAACTGCCTAGCAGTAATTTAGGGAGAGGAAAAAAAAAACCACCGCATGATATAGATTGCCAGGTTTTTCAAACAAAAATTCCACGTCAATGTTAAATTTAAAAGATGGAACAAAAAAAATATAATCTATTATGACTTCTCTGAAATTTCTTCAACTAGATCGGTTAGGAAAACTAATTCTATAGCAATATATGCCATAAATTTGTTACAATTGTGATGAGGTCCAATAATCACAAACTCAATACATGATGAACTAGTATTACAGCTTAGTGATTGAAAATAAAATGTATATTACATAATAGAAAAAGATTTCACCAAAATCATCTCATTTAAACAATAAAATATATAATAATAAATAAATAAAGCCTTCTGTAGTAGAAGTAGATCTGTTTTTTTTATTAAAACAACAAAAGGCTACACTATCAAAATAATTTTAAATTAAGATAATTTTTTTAATAAATTTCTTAAAACTTTATACGGTTGACATATATAGGACAATGGCATATTTTAATTATAATTATATTACATTGTATGAAATATGATCATGATATGATCGATGTATTGAAACACTTAATTGGAATAAACGACAATATTTAACAAAAAGAAGAAGAAGAAGAAGCTTTTGTGTGTGTCTTAACAGTTGAGAATCTAGTTTGCTTAAACAAGACATCCTTTTCTCTAAATGAATCTAATTCTCTTTTTTTACAAAATAAAGAGACTAGAGAGACCCCCCTCTTCTTTTCAAAAGATAAAATGCAGATTTAGAAAGAGTTTTAGGGAAGATATAATATACTTCTGTGTGCCCTAAGGTCACAACTCAAGGAACAAATAAATATGCAATTATTGTGGTTACATACAATTTTTCTTAATACTTGTGTACAATTTTATTTTTCATTTTTTTAAAAATTTTAAATACAATAGTATGAAAATCTTAACTTGTATCCTTAAGATACTTGTTAACAATAACTTAATTTATTTTCTTGTTGTCCTACTTAGGAATGGCAAGAGGGCAAGATGAGATTGAACTAGGGGTTTTGTACCCCTCTCTTTAGGGTAGAAAAAACCCACACAAGACAAGAGTGGAGTAGATCAAGGGTGAGGCAGGTTGTCAATGTTTTGCTATTTAGCTGATTCTTAATGAAATAGATTTGACATTAGAGAGATAGAAATGAAAGAAACAAAGATACAATTATGAAAGTGCTAACAAAGTGGGAAAAAAATATAATTTAAATATATATTAAATAAAAATGCACATATTAAAAGTTTAGAGTTCATTTAATTTTATTTCAAGCATAAGTTAAGCTTACGCTCAATACTAAACAAGATTACGTATTTAAGTTTGGTTCGTTTTCTTGTCAAATAAGTTAAAGCTTGTTCATGAACTATTTGATTAATTTTTTTTTCCATATACAGTAAAACCATGACTAAATTTTTTTACTCATTCACAAATTTGTTAATCTTTACTATGAATGAATTGTTTAAATTATCAATAAACCACAACCCAAACTTATATCAATCTATTTACTAACTTTTAAATATAAAAATATAATATTTATATAGTTAAACTGTGCCTCATTTCATGGGCTTGATCGCAAACACATTATTATGATTAAAATTTACTGGTTTAATAGTCGAGCTTAAATTCGGGTTTGAACTTAATTTATTTACTAAACAAACAAATACAGACAAACATTTTTTTGAATGAGTTCATATTAATTATAAACAGTTTAGTTTATTTACTACTCTAATTTGAGGCTAGATGAGATGAGATGGGGTGAAAATAGTCTATAATAGATGAGCAAAACCTGTTCCCGCCAGTCATTTTCTTCTAGATGAAAAAAAAAAAAAAAAAAAAAAAAAATCTCACACAAAGCATAGTGGATAGGTTACAAAGATATTTAGCAATCATAATCCTGATTTCTAAGGCCTTATTCTTCTTTCTAATTTTTTATCCAAAAAAAAAAAAAAAAAATCCTTATTCCCCATCCTAAAAACCAAACCAAACCCAATTTAGTAGTGTTTAGATACATCCCAACTTCAATCATAAAATAATCCCTGTCCTTCTCTGTCTGGTTCTCTCACTCAAATGGAGAGAATGGGTATAGACAATACGTACATACGTAAAAAGTGGTTGTACTTATATCCATATACTGTAAGAAAAACCCAAAAAAAAAAAAACCCTATAACATAAAGCCTAAAATAAAATTAAAAAAAAAAAAAAGCCAACAAAGAAAGAAAAGAACATCTTCTTCCACAAAAGAGAGACAGAGAGAGAGAACGAGAGAGAGGGAGAGAGAGCGAGAGAGGGTAGTTTGGTTCCTGAGAATCCATCCATCCATCCAGCTCCTCCTACCATTCGATTTCTTCCATTTCATCTCCCTCTCCATCTTTCCCATCTCTCAATATTTCCTTTAAAAACCAAAACAAAGAGAAGAAGAAGGAGAAGAAGAAGCTTGCAAAAAAAAAAACTCAAAAGTTCAAATTTTTTAGCATAAATTTAAGATTTTGAAAAGTGGGTATTGGTTTTGGTGGGTGAGTTTGTGAGAGGAAGATGGACTTGGACAGCATCGAGTGCGTTTCATCATCGGATTTGGACGAGGATGAGATCCACCATCATCAACATCCACACCAACAACTTCAACACCCACATCACCACGTTCTTCATCCTCATCTCCACTCTGAATTCTCTTCCTCAAACAACAAGTCCCGCAATGCCAGCAACAACGTTGTTAACGGCAACAACAACAACGCCAACAATATTGTGGGCCCAACAGCTATTACTCCCGCCACCAGCGTCCACGAGCTCCTAGAATGCCCTGTCTGCACCAATTCCATGTACCCTCCAATCCACCAGGTCTCAATCTTTCCCTATCTCTCTCTAGTTAGTGTTGTGGAATTAGTATTTTGTGCAAATGGGTTTTTGTTTTTGTTGTTGAAAAAATTGTTACTTTGGATTTGTTTGTGGGATTTGGTTGGGGATCTGGGGTGTGGAGCATTATTTGGAACTGGGTTTTGAAGGATTTGTTGGATAGAGAGAGGATCGTTGATTGCTTCGATTGTTTTTGGTTTAATTTGTTCGGAGATGATATTATGCTTAGAAGAGAATTTTGATCAATTTAACAAATCAGACTTCTCTCAATATTTACTGTGTTTATGTGTACTTTTACTATTCAAATGGATCTTTGTTCAGGGTCAGAAATTTTCATTGCAAATCAATCCATTTTCTGCCTTAAGTGATTACATATGTTTATACTCCCTATGAATATATTACTCAAAAGAACTTGTAGGACACCCCAGTTTTCCAATAAAGGGAGGGTCAGAAATCTAGGACCAGGCTGTTGGGTTAGTTGGTGACTTGGTCATCTGACTTTGCATTAGAAATGAAAGGAGATTTGATGTGTTACTGTTAATGATTGACTAAGGGTGTAATTTAACATTTAACTGAAAATATACTTGAAATTATTTTTTCCAGTAGACTAAGGGTGCAATTTAACAATTTGAAATATATATTTTTTTTGACTTATCTTACTTACTATTATTTAAAGCAAGAGAGGATTATATGTGTTTCTGTTCATACTCTGTAGAGTGGAATATAAATGAAAATTTCCTTACTTACAAATTGGAAGGTTTGAAATGTCTATCTGAATGGTTGGGGAAGGTTTGCTTCTCCAGCTTGTTGCTACAAGACCTGATATGGTAATTATATGTGAAGTTTTTTTTTGAAAAGCAATTATATGTGAAGTTGATTTGCTGAAATGTGCAACCCTGTATAGCACAGCTACTTAACCTAGGGATAGTGAGGTTGGAGCTCGTATTAGTTTCCATGTTTCTCTAACTTTTGCATATACAGAATTCTTTAGGATTCTCTCTCTCTTTCTCTCTAATTGAGAGTAGTCTCATTTATTTCCCTTTATGATTCCCTATATATCTTAGGTCCCTTAAATAGCTGATTACAATGCCTTGTTATAATTCATGTTGACAAAGTGCAATTCAACATCTGCTGCTTGTAATTATGTGTTTTAAATATTTCTTATTAAAAGAACCATGTGTCATAATTATCAAAATATTTTGCACTGGGAGTCAGGAGTCACTTGAAGAGAGGAATTCAAGTTAATGTTTGGGTTTGATGCTCTAAAGTGTGTATCAGCAGTTTTTTTGGCTTGCACTTTTCACGAAAGTTTGATAAGTTGACAGATGAAGAACCTTTTGCAAAACTTTTTGGAGAAAAGGTTATTTGTTATGAGCTACTGGAGCCTGTCCTCTGAATATGCTGCAGTTGAAGTGAGTTTTGGTTTGTGAGAGAGAAAATGGAATCTAAGGTTTGGGAGGACGTTTGCAGGCATCAAGGATTTTACTCGTCACTTGTCAGAAGGAAGTTTGCTAGCGAGGTTATATATTGGAATTCTTTAACTCAATGTGTTGCTGAGGTCCTTTCCCTGCAGCATATAGAATTTTTGTGGATAATCATTCAATAAAAATCAAGGTTTTGATACAACCAGTGGGCATCACTGAAATTGTGAAGTATGGCTTATTATGCTGGTCGGATGGAACTATAGGACATTTCATCTCCTCTTAGGTTTTTTCTTCTTCTTCTTCTCTCTTGTTCCAACTTTGTCAATTCCATGATCAAAAGCAGATCAGTCTTTTCTTCAAAGTTGTTATTATAAAATGTTCTTGATTTTTTAGGCTATTTACTGGCTAATCTAGGCCTGAAACAGACACACAAAAAAGTATTTGCTATAAAATATGTACTTCTTATAGATTTTCTGCTTGTAGGTCTTAGAGTGCAGAGACAGAACTCAGATTTTATTTCTGGCAGGGCCAAAGTATGAACATTTTTTTTCAACTACTCAAGAATAAGAATTATACTGAAATTCCAAACGAAATTAATACTGAAAAATAAAACTAGTGTCCATTCAATGTTAATAAGATATAAACAAATAAATTCACAAAATAACTGTTTTTTAATACATTTCAACTTAATCATCTTTCAAAATAGAACTTAAGTTTCTTTTAAATACTGAAAATCATCTATGATTGACTATGAATTAAATTTAGCAGTTATTTCCCTTCTAATGCAAAAAATAAAGAATCTGCTAGAAAACCATCTCCCCTTTCATTGTGAAGCCTAGTTTTGACTTCTGAATTATTTGCATTATTTATTTTGAAAGTTTTAAGTCAAATATCATAGTTGTTTTTTCCAGAATCTACAAATCAAATAAAAATCTTGTTTAACTATATTCTTCTAAAAATCCAATTAATGCTGGCATCTTGCCAAGTAAAAAAATTACACACCCAAACACCACTCCACTAGGTCTCTCTCTCTCTCTCTCTCTCTCTCTCTCTCTCTTAATATTTCAATTGCTACACTAAGTGGGGAGGGGGATTCAAAACTTGTATCTCCTTATAAACAAGACCAAACAGTGCCACTGAGCTACAAACTTACAAGGCCCTTTTTTTTTTTGGCATGTGGAATTATATTTTGTGCATATGGGTTTATGTTTTGGTCGTTGGCAATTTTTTTCTTTCAATTTTTTGTGGGATTTGATAGGGATCTTGGGTTGGATGGTTTGTGTACGTAGGTTATGAAGGATAGACATAGGCTCATTGATTGCTTGGAATTTTTGGGTTTAATTTGTCTGGTTGATTAAGCCATAAGATTGTTCAGTGGTGAACTCAATCGATGATTTAAACAAAGGCTTATTGTAGAATTTATAGTTATGGGATATTATGCTTACCCAGAAATTTTCATCAATTTAAGAAATCAAACTTTTCTTAATTCTTATTGGGTTTATGTGTCCTTTTACTTTTCACATGGATCTTTGTTCAAGGTAAGAAAGTTTCATTGCAAATCATGTATAAAATTTTCAAAGAACTTTTAGGCCACCCCGCTTTCCAGTGAACGGAGGTTCAAAAATTTAGAAGCAGGACTGGTTGGCAGTTGGTAGGTTGATTGTATGATTCTGTCAAGTAGCTTCTATTAAACTTAGAACTTGAGGGGTGGCAAATATAGTGTGTTTATGTAAAATCAATGAGTGGTTTGTGAAACGTTTAGCATAGAAATTTTATTGGTATGGGTTTGCATTAGAAAGGAACACTGAAGTGGGGGAAATTTGATGTATGCTAACGGTTGATTAAGGGTGTAATATAACATTTAAAAGAAAAGATACTTGAAAATATTTTTCCAGTAGAGTAACCTAGGGTCATAGTTTGAGCACATTTTGAAAAGTTTCTTTGACTAATCTTACTTACTATTTGTTAAAGCAAGATAGGCTCATATGTTTTTCTTTCCAAACTCCAAATAGTGGAATGTAAATGAAAATTTCTTACTTACAGATTGATGAGGGTTTGAAACGTACCTGAAATGGTTGGAGAAGTTTCACTTCACCAGCTTGTCAGGAGCATCACTGATATTGCTATGAAATGTGATACGGTAATTATATGCTAAGTTGATTTGCAGACCTGTACAACCATTTATATCATAGCTACATAAGTTATCCTACGTCATAACTCATAAGTTGGAGCTTGGAGTAGTTGCCATGTTTCTCTAACTTTTGGACATAGAGAATTCCTTTAGGATGCTCTCTCTCTCTCTCTCTCATTGACATTGCTCTCATTTATTTCCCATTACCATTTCCTATATTTCTTGGATCCCTTGAATAGCTGATCACAGTGCCTTTTGACAAAGTGCAATTCAACATCTGCTGCTTGAAATCATGTGCCTTAATTATCAAAATATTTTTGGGCTTGGAGTTACCTGAAGGGAGAAGCTCAAGTATGGTTATGTTTGACACATTAAAGAGTGCATCAGCAGTTTCAGATTGGAGATGGGACTAGAGTGAAATTTTGGCATGATGTTTGGTGTGGGGATAATCCTTTGAGTATGTGTTTTCCAGATCTATTCAGAATCAATAATGATAAGGAGGCTTATGTGGCTGATCTCATGTAGTTCCCTAATGGGGTTCTTTTTTGGGACTTAGAATTCTTGCGAGAAATTCATGATAGGGAATCAGATTCTTTGTCTATTTTTTGGAATGTTATATATGGAGTCTCATTGAGAGGTATTGGTGAGGATTAGATGTGTTGGACACCTGCTAAGAGCAAGGGTTTTGAGGTAAGCAGTTACTATCAGGCTTTGTTGGGCGTATGTACTCAATCTTTCCCTTGGAGAAGTATTTGGAAGCAAAAGGTTCCCTCTAGAGTTGCATTTTTTGTTTGGATTGCAGCTTTAGGAACGATCTTGACTATTGATAATTTACGTAAGAAGGTGTTGATACCAGATTGGTGTTATATGTGCAAAAGTAATGGAGAATCAGTAGACCATCTTTTACTACATTGTCCTATTGTTTATGAGTTGTGGTCTATGGTGTTCACCTTGTTTGGTATACACTGGGCGATGCCAAAGACTGTGGTTGAACTCCTTGCTTGTTGGCAAGGAAATTTTGGTCATCATCGTAATGGTGTTATTTGGATGGTTGTCCCTCATTGTTTGATGTGGTGCATTTGGCGGGAGAGAAACAACCGGTGTTTTGAAGATTCTGAAAGGACTATAGCTGATTTAAAACTTTTCTTCTTTAAAGCTCTATCGGACTGGATGTCTATCATAGGAAGTCATTCTATTTCTTCGATCTATGATTTGATGGATGCTTGTAATTTATGTAATTGATTATGTTGGTCCCTGGCTGTATACTTCCTGTATACTCGGGTGACTCATTATTAAGTTTTTGAATTAAATTTCCTTTACTAATAAAAAAAAAAAAAAAAAAGAGTGCATCAGCAGTTTCTTTGCTTGTACTTTTCATGGAAGTTTGATAAGTTGATAGTTGAAGATGCTTTTGTAAAACAACTTTTTGGAGAAAAGGTAATTTGTTGGGAGCTACTGGAGCCTGTCCTCTGAATATGCTGAAATAGAGGAGAGTTGAGATATATTTGGTTTGTCACGTTTGTGAGAGAGAAAATGTCATCTAAGGGTTGGGAGGGCTTTTGCAGTTATCAACTATTTTACTTGCCAGAAGGAAGTTGGCCAGCGGGGTTATATATGGGAATTCTGTTACTCATTGGGTCGCTGAGGTCCTTTCCCTGCAGCATAGAGGACTTCTATGGATAATCATTCAATAAAGGTCAAGGTTGTGATATAACCAGTGGGCCTGCTTTAAACTGTGAAGTATGGCTTGTTTTTCCCCAATAATAATCTCATTAAGCTGTAATTTTGATAAATTAGAGTGTTCCTATGTGCATAGGGCAATGGTCAATATCTTCATCTGTCTGTTTATCACTTTATCTAGCTGTCTATCTATCTACTCTCTCTCTCATGTTGTCACTGTCTATCTGTCTATTCTGTTTTATATTTGATAACAAATTACTTTCGTGCAGTGCCACAATGGACATACACTGTGTTCTACCTGTAAAACAAGGGTACAAAATCGATGCCCCACTTGTAGACAAGAGCTTGGAGATATTAGGTGTTTGGCCTTGGAGAAGGTGGCTGAGTCACTTGAACTGCCCTGCAAGTATTACTCCTTGGGATGCCCAGAAATATTTCCATACTACAGTAAGCTTAAACATGAGGCAACGTGCAACTTCAGACCATATAATTGTCCGTATGCTGGATCAGAGTGCTCTGTTGTTGGGGATATCCCTTTCCTGGTTGCCCATCTGAGGGATGATCACAAGGTGGACATGCACACAGGATGCACATTTAACCATCGCTACGTGAAGTCTAATCCCCGGGAAGTTGAAAATGCCACTTGGATGCTGACAGTAAGTGTTAAAATTGCATTTAGGCTCTTTGGTTGGATTTCCATAGTAAGCAATATGTGATGTGCCTCCATAGTTGTTTTCAATGATGGTGTTAGAACCAAAAGGGTATGACTGGGTATCCTAGTTATTTTCTTGTTTTTTTGCTCAGTGTTAACTGTGCATACAAACTCCAGAGCCAACAGGCCCGAAGGCCATTGGCCATGCTGTGCATTGTGTGTGACATTTTGAGGCCAGGCTGAAGTGTATTATCTGCGTATTTTGTGTGTCAGTGTGTCCATGTCATTGCAAGCAGCCTATTAGAGGATGTCACTGGAAAAAAGTAGCACGCACAGCTCACTAAGCAGTTTAATTTATTTTGATAGAGAACTATTTTGTTCTTAATTAAATCAAAAGGAAAAGCTGATCAACTCTGACCTGGAAATTCTGGTTTACATTTAACCAGCAGCATGTGTACCCCTAATTGCCTGAATCTTATTGGCTTGGGTGCTATTTTCATCAGGTATTTCATTGTTTTGGTCAATACTTCTGCCTTCACTTTGAAGCTTTCCAGCTTGGCATGGCCCCTGTTTACATGGCATTCCTCCGTTTCATGGGTGACGAGAATGAGGCTCGGAACTATAGTTACAGCCTTGAGGTCGGGGCAAATGGGAGGAAACTCATATGGGAGGGTACCCCACGAAGTATTCGAGATAGCCACAAGAAGGTCAGGGACAGCCATGATGGTCTCATTATCCAACGAAACATGGCTCTCTTCTTCTCGGGTGGGGATAGAAAAGAGCTGAAGCTGAGAGTTACTGGGAGGATATGGAAGGAGCAACAGAATCCAGATGCTGGGGTGTGCATACCAAACCTCTGTAGCTGAGAAAGATGTTTTTGAATACATATTTAAGGGTTATGTTTGGGACACAAATTGTGTGTTGTATTATTCAATTTTTCTGGTATGTTATAATGTATGAAAGTATCGAGGACTTCTAGTTTTCAGATTCTTCCAATTGTATAATAAGCAAGCTCGTTCTCCTTCACCGTTTGACTGATAAATCATTAATTAATTGGCTTTTTAAATCCAGATTAAGACTACAAGTACAAGCTATGGCAGTGTGTTGGGATTGGATACTAGACAGTAGATACTTTAGGCGTTGGAGTTGTGTCCTGCGCTTTCGCCTTTGGTGTGTGTGTGTGTGTGGCACCACGGAACGTACTTCACTAAAATTTTAACAACGATAGCTGCATGATTCAACGTAAGGCTTGTAAGTTCTTGATAAAGTAACATCATTTTTAATGTTATTAAAGTCTTGTTAGAAAATAATCACATCATTTTAAGAAAAATGTTTGAGTCTAACATTTATAAGTTTCATCTACTATTTTCATTTTTTACTTAACAAAAAAAGCAAATCATCAAATTTTTCAACAACTAGAGTATGTAACAACTAAAAAGATTGTTGATGATTGAGGCCATGTGATCATGTTATTCAGTCGGACTGCTTATATTTCAACATATATTTGGGCATCTGAGAAGATTTGAGAATAAAAAGACTGGAAAAAAGGGGCCATTTTCATTTTTCTCACAGCTATTTTGCCAGTATCTTCTAGGGAGTTGTGGATATTAAGGATGTTATAAAGTAAGTTACAATTTTCCATCGTCACTTTATTAGCGTAGAAGACAGTAACCTCATGAAATTGTGGTTACTAACCAGAAGTCACCACAAATTTCTGTAAAGGAACAAGACCAGCAAGCTACCAAGTACCAAGGATACCACGAAACGTAAAGAACGTTGAGACAGATGACTAACCTGAGTGTGCCAAATGGTCGCATTAGAACAGAAAAAGTGAATGGTAGATAGAAAACCTTGCCAACCAGTGTAACTGTGTAAGTGCGAGCGCTATCAATGTCAAATGTAATGACTACATCTGCTTGCTAAATGCTAACTCCATTTTTTGACTTCAACTTATTGAGTTGTGATCCACATCCTATGTTTTTTGCCTCACCATTTATTTCTAATCATCAGTTTTCCCCCACGAAATTGAAGGGCTCTATGTCTACGTCAAATGTACAGGAGATAAAAAATTCAATTTACAACATGGCAACCTTCCTTGTCTTATGATTGACATTGCAGATCAGACTGGTAATCTAATATTATTATGTCTTGCATACCAGCTAGGTTTCTAAAAATAATTCCCCCATAAATTGTGCTAAAGGAATTAATAATGATGGTTTTACACTTTTACTCATCAATAGACCTAACAATCCCCTGTTTTATAGGGTATACATAACCATGTCATTTGAACTGGCAAGAGAACCATCTATCGGTTCAGTTTGCTGGAGATTCTGCTGTGGATTCAAATGGTAGTCCTACCTTCAATTGCAATCATGAGGATGTAAATTTAGAGAAGACCAAAGTTAACTCATGTTGAATCTTCAACAAAACAATTTCAAGATTCTTTGGGTTCAAGTACCAGTATGGGTTTAAGAAGGGGAGAAAAAAATGCTTCAACAGTAGTAGTTTAACAGAGACTGACATAGAATCGAAGGAGTTATCTCTGTCAGTGTCAAAAAATCTTCAAAAATCAAAACCATAAATCCACCGGTACCAAGATGAAATAAACGAGTGAAGTAAATAAAAATAAACCATCATCCTTTCCAAAAGTCCTAGTTACATATAAATTGATCAGAGTAGCAAATGATATGAGGTTTAAATTTCCAAAGTATTACATGAAGAAAAGGAACACAGATAACGATCATTTCCCCACTAAATCATGCACATTCAAACTATTACCTGCTAATTCGCACCATCACTTTTTGCTTCTATACCACCTGAATCCACACTATTAGTAACGGCTTCCTCTGTCGATTCCCCATCAGCATTCACAGAAGCATTTTCACCAGGACTCAGCACCTCTTCATTCACGGAAGTAGCTTCAATAAGATTTGTATTGGCCTCTGCAGACTCCGTCTCTCCATCCTTATTTCCAAACAACTTAGACGGAAGCAAAGAAGCAACGGCAGCTCTTGCACTTCTCTTGGCTGCTTCTGCTGCTTCAGCCTCCTTAGCCTTAGCTTCAGCCTTCTGCCTTTCCTTTTCCTCTATAAGCTTCCCCAAATCCTCCTCCCTTCCTTCTTTCCTCAACTCCCCTTTTACAAATTCCTGCAATTCCTCAGTTAATTCAACCCCATCATCATCCAACATTGTATCAACCACATTAAGAACCTCATCCAACTTCCCAACCTCACTCAACGCCTTCATTATAAACTCATAACTCGCAACATCCATCTTGAGTTTCATCACCATCAAATCAAAAAATGACTTGGCATCATCCACCTTCCCTACTTTAACCAACCCATCAACCAACTTATTATAAACCCCCAAGTTCGGCCTCAGCCCCGACTCAACCATTTTTCTATAATACCCAGCTGCATCATCCGCCCTATCTGCCTTAAAACAAGCATCCATCAACAACACAAACGTAAACTCATCTGGGTTCACCCCCTTCTCACTCATCTCCCCATATACCTCCTCGGCTTCACCCAACAACCCATTATCACACAACTGCTCAATCAAATTATTGAAAGACAAAGTATCCGGACAACACCTATACTCTCCCATCTTCCTAAAAACCTCAATGGCATCCTTAAACCTCCCTTGCGCGCAATACCCATCCACCATCACATTAAAACTCCCCAAATTCACTGTCAAACACCACGGGGGCCTATTCTCCTCAATCATCTTATCAAACAACCTCAACCCCAACTCGAACTTCCCATTCTTATTCAATGCATCCAACAACGAATTAAACGCGACAGCACTCATCTTCACCTTCGAACCCTCCCCAACAGCCTCCTCATAAAACTGCATAGCCTCCTTCTCCATCCCTTTCATGAAATACCCTTTGACCAAAGCCCCATACACAACCCCATTCTCCACAAACCCACCAAGCTTCTCCTTCAACTCCTCGAAAAGCCCGAACACACCATCCAAATCCCCACTCCTCACACACCCATTCATCAAATAGCTATACACAACAGGGTCAGGGGCAAAACCCCTAACACCCATCTCCTCTTTCATCTCGATCGCCTTACTAACCCGGCCATTATCGACCAACCCTTTGATCAAAATCCTGTAAGTAGTTGGAGAAGGATTGATGGGCGCATCATTAGCAAACTGTCGAAAGTGTTCCAAAGCCGTGTCGGGTTTTCGACAATCCAGATAAGTCTGGAAGAGGAGATTGTAAGTGATGACATTGGGGGCAATGCCGGCCTGAGTGATGAACCGGTGAAGAGAGAGGAGATCGGAGTACTTGGATTGCCGGAGCAAACCGAACAAAACCGAATTAACTGTAAAAATGGTGGGGCGACAGTTGGAGTAGACAGAGTGGCGAGTAAAGAGTGCGGCTTCTTCCAAGTCGTTTTGGCGGATTAAGGTGAGAATACGGTTATGGAGGTTGAGGCGGTTGCCTGATAAAGCTGAGACGTGTTCGGGTAGCTTTGGGGAGTTGGGGTTTTGGGGGATTTGGGATTGTTGGGGTTTTTGGGGCTGTTGGGTTTGTTGTTGTTGGGAGCGGTTGAGGGAGGAGAGTGGGGGTTCTATGCGGAGGCGGCGTTTGCGGCGGCGGCGCTCGGCTGCGGCTTCTTCTGGGGAGGAGAAGGAGAGGGAGCGGAGGGAGATGAAGGTGGATTGCGGTGGTGGGTGGTGGTGGTGGAATGGTGGTCTGGCTAGGATTCTGATTTGGGTGAGTTTGGAGAGTGCCATTGGTTTTTTTTTTTTTTTTGGGAGTGAGAATGAGATAAGGGTTTTGATAGGGTTTCTGGAAAGGGTTTTGTATGTAGGTGTCAAGGTGTGTAGTGTTTTGTTGAGTGTTTTGAGATTTTTGTGAGCCAATAGGAATGAAAATGTGAAATACAAATGATTTTGTCTATATTTTTTAAAAAAAAAAACATTTTTTGTGTGTTTCAAAATTTCAAATTTATGTTTTACTAATCACAATTTATATTTTATCTAACTTTATCTATAAAATAATTAAAGTTAAAAAAAAAAAAAATCAAACACATATGAATCCTTAAGGAAAATAAAAGGTAGGACATAAGATTTTTATTGAAAAAATGTATACATTATTTTTAAAACAAAATATATGAACAAAAATGTGCTATTCCAAACAGATCCTAAGCTATAAAACTATAGATTTGTGTACCTATTCCAACAGGCCCTAAGCTTTAAAACTATGTGTGGGGCCCAAATGATCTATGGGCCAGGCCCATCTACCCAGGGAGAATCCGGAGGCCCAAGCCGAGGAGGGCTATGGCCCAAGCTCAACAAAATAGCCTTTGGATACCGCCGAGGACAGCTCAATCCTCGGCAGACCCAAAGTCCCCCCAAAGAAGAAATAAGGGTAAAGACGGTATAGGACTGAAACTTGGAAGAAAGATCTAAAATATCAAGGGAAAGCTACTGTTACTGCCATTTAATGCTCTGAAACTGACAGAGCCGCAGTCTTTAGCTTTTACAACCACCCCCAACGACTTTGAATATGGGCTGATGGGACAAGTATCAATTTTGGAAAGATTGACCCTATACGTGGACGAAGGACAATGAACGCAGGCGAATATAAAAGGAAAAAGAAGTAACCTAAAAGGGGGGGTTGGGAAAAATGGCCAGAAACCAGAGCCTCCCAGCCCACCTCCAGGAGAAAGACTCCAGGGGTGAAGGAAAACCGAAACTTGTATGAATACCACGAAAAGCCTACCGCCTGTCAACCAAGGCCTAGCCTTCCAAACCCACGCTCTACAAATGATATTGTTAGGGGCCTTTTCACGCGCGAACCCGACACTGTTACGGTCCGCCACGAAACGCGTCCTTACAATTGGCGCCATCTGTGGGGAGGGCTTGTGTGTTGGTATAGGAAGTGGGTCGGTAGAGTTTCTTCGTTATATCTAACCGCTGGTTATAAAATTCTAGTATAAAGTTCCGTTAGGAACTACGTTTCTTGATTAGGGGCTTGGTTGAGGAGCTAACTCCCTTAAGGCCAAGGTCCCCCGTAAAGAGCAAACTAGGCACTTTGTAACGTTAACCGTATGGATAAACTCTAGGGGCTTGGCTGAGGAGCTAACTCCCCTAAGGCCAAGATCCCGCACAAAGAGAAAACTAGGTTTTGGACAGAACCAAGGCATTGCATAGTCCACCGGACTCAAGCCTCTGGGGAAACCAACTACCTGGATGTAATGAAAACTAGGTTTTGGACAGAACCAAGGCATTGCATAGTCCACCGGACTCAAGCCTCTGGGGAAACCAACTACCTGGATGTAATGAAAACTAGGTTTTGGACAGAACCAAGGCATTGCATAGTCCACCGGACTCAAGCCTCAGGGGAAACCAACTACCTGGATGTAATGAAAACTAGGTTTTGGACAGAACCAAGGCATTGCATGGTCCACGGACTCAAGCCTAGGGGAAACCAACTACCTGGATGTAATGAAAACTAGGTTTTGGACAGAACCAAGGCATTGCATGGTCCACGGACTCAAGCCTCAGGGGAAACCAACTACCTGGATGTGGAAAACTAGGTTTTGGACAGAACAAGGCATTGCATGGCCACCGGACCAAGCCTCAGGGGAAACCAACTACCTGGATGTAATGAAAACTAGGTTTATTGGACAGAACAAGGCATTGCATGGTCCCACCGGACTTCAAAGCCTCAGGGGAAACCAACTACCTGGATGATTAATGAAACTAGGTTTTGTACAGAACAAGGCATTGCAAAGTCCCTCGGACTCAAGCCTATTGGGGAAACCAACTACCTGGATGTGGAAAACTTAGGTTTTGGACAGAACCAAGGCATTGCATAGGTCCTCGGGACTCAAGCCTATGGGAAACCAACTACCTGGATGTGGAAAACTAGGTTTTGGACAGAACCAAAGCCATTGCAAAGTCCTCGGACTCAAGCCTATGGGGAAACCAACTACCTGGATGTGGAAACTAGGTTTTGGACAGAACCAAGGCATTGCAAAGTCCTCGGACTCAGCTAGGGGAACCAACTACCTGGATGTGAAAACTAGGTTTTTGGACAGAACCAAGGCATTGCAAAAGTCTCGACTCAAGCCTATGGGGAAACAACTACCTGGATGTGGAAAACTAGGTTTTGGACAGAACCAAGGCATTGCATGGTCCTCGGACCCGAGCCTCAGGGGAAACCAACTACCTGGATGTAATGAAAACTAAGTTTTGGACAGAACCAGGGCATTGCATAGTCCTCGGACTTAAGCCTATGGGGAAACCAACTACTTGGATGAGGAACCAACTATTTGAAGAAAAAACTATGGCCCGTAAACCTCGAAATCCCTCCGAAGAGAACTCCGCGTTAGCAGACGGGTTAATACCTTGATTGCGCGGATTCCTCGGTCTACCCTCGGATCCCCAGTATCAAAGGGGTTGATGCGATACGGCGCAACATATTACCCCAAAAGCACAACCAAAGTCCCTCGCTACTTAGCTACCCTTTCAGACGAATTATTTAGAGATTATCGTTCTCGGACATCGGTCTAGCATGCATCGCGTAGTACTCAGCGCTTATCCCGGTTAGTTCCAAGAATTTAATTTATTGAAAGTTACCATTGTTATACTTGATAATATTTGTGAGTTTAAATTAGTAGGAACTTGTGTTAAAGCATTTTTTCTGCCTGGAATATCCTTAAGGGCAAGCTTGCATTTAATATTCATGCATAAAGTAGTTGTTACGGAGAAGAAAGATATGTATGGAGAAATAGACACATATTTTATTAAGACAAAGGAACAGTACAGTGTACAATGAAAAGCTGAAACAAGCTTACACTAAAGCTGACTACATAAGTAAAGGAAAATACAAGCGAGTGGAGATAAGGCCGTTGGGACAGCTCAGAGGAGAGGTTGGCTACTACGCCAAGTTATTGTCTAAGGAAACTATTCCTCGACACTTCTGCATGCCCATAACTCAGGCAGCCAAAGAACCTGACCTCAGGCTCACACCATCTACAGAAAAGGTGCTAGGAGCTTGAGATTGGGAAGCCCCCACAAAAATTTGCCTGCTACAAGGCAGACAGTGCTGATGGTGGAAATTCCTTCCTTGGACATACCGAAAAACTGGCATGACCAGAACCTGCTTCGGATTTTGACTAAAAGAGGGAAAAAGACCCTCTCCCCTATGACGAAATGGAATGCTCCCTTGAACTTGCACCTCCTTGGCCCGTACCTCCCTACTCTGAGTCTCGGGGGGACATGACGCCTTTGTGGCGGAGGGAGCTCCTTTTTCCCAAGCCCTGCCTCAAGCATGATGAACTAAGGGAGGAATCTGAAGGATTTGTGTGTGGATAGAGCAATTTTCTCTCCTATTTATGTTAAAAGATAAGGTGGTGGCATTTAATTCACGCAGCGTCTCAAGGAACGCTACAGACAAAACGTCTCTGGCACGATTTCCAATGTCGTCTGCAGCCCTGAAGATAAAGGAGTCTCGAGAAGGAGCACCTCGAACACCGGGACGCCCGAAAAATACCGTGTGACCTAAAATTACGAAAATACCCCCTAATTTGTGGGCCCAATAGATTCGCGGCCCAAGCCCGGTTCAGCACAGGGGCCCAGGGACGGAACCAAGGCATTGCATGGTCCTCGGACTCAAGCCTATGGGGGAACCAAGTACAAAAAAATAAAAGTTACAAGTGTCGGACAGTACCAGGGCCGTGTATGGTCCTCGGACCCAAGCCAATGGAGAAACCAAACACTTAGATAAGAAAAGGTTCGAATTTAGTAAGATGGGCTACTTGATAAAAACGTCAAGTCACTTCGTCCACGGCTTAAACACCATAGAAGGTTAAGGCCAATAAGGGTGTAAGGAAGGTGGTGGAACGCCCCAGCATTCAGTCGTATACGAGGGCTATTCATTTGGCAGGTGATATGTCCTCGGATGGTTATTTCTCACACGGCATCAAGCCTTCGGTTCTCTCCTCGGCTAGTTCCGGGTAAGTACTACTTCTTACGGGTCGGCCTTATTGTGCTAAGCACTTCTATCAAAGTTATGGCGATATCTATTTATTATCGAGTATTTTGGTTTTAGTCGTCATTGATTTAGATGCTATATCATTGTGTCGAGCAGTGCTTGCAAATTTATGAAAACGTAAAGACATAATATGCGAAATAAGGTAGACAACAACCTTTATTAATATGAAAAATTGCTACAACATACAAAAAGGGGCTCAAACGAGCCTATACAAAATGTGAACTGCCTAAGCAACCATTACATCGGTAGTACAGAAAAGTAAACTGTCAAGCGTCTTTTAAACTCGTCTTCAAAGTTTCTCCAATCTCCGCCTCATTGCTGCTCATACTAAGAGAGGGACTCACTTTAAAAAAGAGAATGAATGAAGAAGAAGGAAATAGTAAGGAAGAAATCAATGACGAAGATGGAGGGGATGAATAAAGAAGATGGAAGACATGAGTAAAGAAGGAGGAGAAGAGGAGAGAAGAAATGAAAAGAAAGAAAAGGAGCAAAAGAGGGAGAAGAGAAAGCACCAGGTCGGAACTGGTGCTGGGAAGACTATAAGGAAAGGGCGGGGGAGGGCACCAAGGAGCAAAAGAGGGAGAAACAGAAGCACTTAGCCCCTGTCTCAGCCCTGACTCCTAACACGCCGGTGCCATATTAGGTACGCTCGTGAGGAGCCGGATGATAACGATCTTGGGTGTTCTCGACTCAGCCACGTCGAAAGTTTGACGTGACGAGTCCCTGCTTCGGATTTTGACTGAAAGAAGGATGAGGTTGATTTTGAGTCTTCGCCATCCTTGTCCCGATCGAGCCATGATGAGCTTCATCGGAACGTGGCGTTTTTGGGAGGGGTGGGGCTTTTGCATCCCTTATTGTTACGGTAAAGTGTATCACGATTTAGTGTATAAACCAGTGGGTAAAATGAACCCTAGGGGAGGCCAAGTATTTCAAATCTCAGAAGGATGAAAAGGGATTCTTTGCAAAAACAATAACCTCCTCCTTTCCTTCTTATACAGAGGGTGGAGCGGGAGACATTTAATAGGTTCAGATCTCCAAAGGAATCTGCCAACACAAAAATGCCGGTTCCGCTTCTCCACCCCATCAAAACAAACCGCCAAATTAAAGTAGTCTCGTAAATAGTGGTCATTAAAAGCACGTTTTGGAATACCCAAACGATAAGAACGCGTCAAGCGCGAAATCAAAAAAAAAACCGTCTCATAGACCGGTGCATTTCTTGGACAGATGAAGAGCCGCCAGCATTATTAATAGGCCAAATTGATTGGGCCGTAGGACGAGGTTGGACATCACCAAAACCCCCCTTTCCAACCAAGAGGTTGGACAGCCGGGTTTTGAGGGGCTATTGTGGGGCCCAAATGATCTATGGGCCAGGCCCATCTACCCAGGGAGAATCCGGAGGCCCAAGCCGAGGAGGGCTATGGCCCAAGCTCAACAAAATAGCCTTTGGATACCGCCGAGGACAGCTCAATCCTCGGCAGACCCAAAGTCCCCCCAAAGAAGAAATAAGGGTAAAGACGGTATAGGACTGAAACTTGGAAGAAAGATCTAAAATATCAAGGGAAAGCTACTGTTACTGCCATTTAATGCTCTGAAACTGACAGAGCCGCAGTCTTTAGCTTTTACAACCACCCCCAACGACTTTGAATATGGGCTGATGGGACAAGTATCAATTTTGGAAAGATTGACCCTATACGTGGACGAAGGACAATGAACGCAGGCGAATATAAAAGGAAAAAGAAGTAACCTAAAAGGGGGGGTTGGGAAAAATGGCCAGAAACCAGGGCCTCCCAGCCCACCTCCAGGAGAAAGACTCCAGGGGTGAAGGAAAACCGAAACTTGTATGAATACCACGAAAAGCCCACCGCCTGTCAACCAAGGCCTAGCCTTCCAAACCCACGCTCTACAAATGATATTGTTAGGGGCCTTTTCACGCGCGAACCCGACACTGTTACGGTCCGCCACGAAACGCGTCCTTACACTATGTATTCTAATCCATTTTTCCTTAATTTTTTTTTATTTTTTTATTTTTAACTAAAGGCCAAGATAGCAATTGGTTTTATTTTATTTTATTTTGTTGCTGCGAAATGTGGGATTACTAATTTACTATAGATTTGTATTCAATTTTCGCTTCATAAAGATTGCTATTTGTCATTAAAGACCAAGAAACTAATTAGGTTTTTTTTTTTTTTTTTGTGTGTGTGTGTGTGTGTGTGTGTGTAGATAGGTTTCAAACTTAGATATCTTATTCAATGATAAGAGATTTTACTAGTTGAGTTATCTAGAACTCATGTGTTTGATATTATTGGATGAGCTAAAAATCATCAATTTATTTTATTTACTAGTCACTATCCTTTGTGTTTTGAATAGTTGAATAAAAATTATATATAGGTATAATCAATCTCATGTAATTCATTTAAAACTAATGAGTAATTGCCCTAAAGATTACATTTGTATATCCATAGCCTTCATGTTTAGGAAAAATTTATTTAAATTTAGCCGAACTGAAGTGAATCGAAATGCTATGTTAATGTGGCTCAATATAAGTGTAACAACAATAAAAACTATGCTTAAGATTTTAGATATTCTGAGTTTGAAATCTATATTTTCTTTAATGAATTTAGATTTAGAATAGGTGCTCTCAACCCAAACCTGTCTTTTCCCATTATGTAAGTGCACAAAAATGGACTGAATGCACCGAATGGATAGAAGTGGACTAAAATGGATCGAATGGCCAAAGTGGACAGAATGAGACCAGGGGCGGCCCAACAAATTCAATGTGGTCAGTTGTGATAACACACGTGAGCCACATTTTTTTTTTCTCAAAAAAAAAAAAAAAAACTAGTGTTTAATATCATAATTTGTTTATAACAAAAATATATTCTTTTTATTTTGTAATATGCTTTATTTTTGTGTGGAAAAATGCTAAAACTGTAACAAATTTTACTACAAAAACATTTACAAATGATGTAGCAATGATATGATTAGTGACACTTCAAGAAGATAATAAACAAGTATTTGAATGAATGATGTTAGGGATATGATAAATTTTACGACATGATGCTTACAAAGATGTATCACCAATCATAAAAAGTAATTCAAAAATGTATTTAATAGGTTGTTGACATACACAGATTATATTAATTGTCATATCAATTTGTAAAGGCTTTTGAAGTAAAACTTATAGTACTTTTTGGCATTTTCCTATCGAATCATCTCTTGTAATTACTGACATATATATTTGTAAGACCCATATATTTAAAATTATATTATTTATAGCATTACTCAATTCTTTGGAACTTCTTAAAAATAGAAAAAATGGAAAACTTTTTTTTCCTAGATCTCCAAAAAAATATATTAATTTTGCCCCAAAATTTGGGGGCCTTTCTCTAGTAGGAGGCCTAGGCGATGGTTTAAGTGGCTTAGGCCTAGGGACTTGGGCCGACCTTGAATAGGACTGAAGTTGACCGAATAGGATTGAATAAGACCAAATTGAACCGAATAAGACTGAAGTGGACCTAATAAGATCAAAGTGGGCCGAATAGGACCAATGTGGACCGATTAAAACCAAAGTAGATTGAATAGGACCGAATAAGACCAAATTGGACCGAATAAGACATAATGGACTGAATAAGACCAAAGTGAACATAATGGACTGAATAAGAGCGAAGTGGACTAAGGTAGGCCGAATAGGATCGAAGTAGACTGAATAAGATCAAAGGGGAATAAGACCGAAGTGTACTGAACAAGATCAAAGTGGACTGAATAGGACCGAAGTAGATTGCATAGGACCGAATAAGACCAAAGTAGGCATAATGGACCGAATAAGACTGAAGTGGACCGAATAGGACCAAAGTGAATTGAATAGGATCGATTAAGACCAAAGTGGGAAGAATGGACTGAACTGGACCAAATAGAATCGAAGTGGACAGTTTGAAACCAAGGTGGACTGAATCAGGCTTTGTTTGTTGTTGTTGTTTGTATTGTGTAAAAGTAATGTCATCCTTAGAAAAAAAAAAAAAAAAAGAGGCTTTACAAAATTGTACGAGAAATCAACAAAATAAGCTTTGTCGAAAATTCCAAATGGACTCTTTTAGGTACAAGTTGGATGCAGCCAAATGAGGTCTTAGTTTTTTGAAAATTTTGAATATTGGTGATATAATAATACAAATTATTCTACATTAATTTGAGTTCTTTGTAATGGTTTGCAGGCCACTCGTGCTGACCTGAGGTTCAGGCCGAGGTTGTGCAGCACGTGTTGTTGACTTCTTGTGGTGTTGATCATGGCACAGAATACGCGTGATACTTGACTTTCTAAACTGGTTGTTGACTTTTGAACTTTACGTTTACAAAGAAATACTAGGAAAAAAAAAAAAATGACAATCTGTGTCTATCAATTGACAATTGCAAATTCCTCCGGTAGTGCCGCTCACGAAACCTTATTGTTTAAGGTTTAAGAAGGCTGGCTCTGTCTCTTTGGGAATACATAAACAAAGCTCAAAAAGTTGATGTTTAACAGTATTGTTTGAGGCTGTTTCTTCTGTATATATGGTACAGTTCTTTTCTTATTGGTGTTATTGATTTTATTTTTTTATTTTTTGGGTGTATTATTTTTTTTTTTAACAAGAAATGTGAGATGGGTATTCGAACCCCAAGTCCTCCCCATAAGGTGAATGGAGCAATATCACTAAGTTACAAGGCTCTTGGCTCTTATGAGAGTTATTTGATTCTGTGATTTGGGTTTTGGTTCTTTGTATCAGCTCTACTAAAATTTTGATTGCCTTATATGTTCTTGTGTTCTTTTGGTCATGAGGTAATGCACGAGTTAACCTTTTAAATGGTCAAGATTTTATTGCTTTTATCTCTATCTAGTTTTAAATTTATTCAAAGTATTTGGCACTGAGGGAGGCATCAACTCAAATCTTGTTTTTGCTTCCAGTTTTTATTCTTTGCTTTCTTTTTCCATTTTATCCTTTTCTTTTAAATACGTTTTGAGGTTCTTCAAGTTGTATTTATGAAGTTAAGTATATATAGAGAGGGAATATTGTGAATACCATTTTCAATAAAATTGAGAGAACGCTAAGAATAGCCTTATTTTAATTTGGGCGTGCATGCCTTAAAAAGATACTGGGGTAAGCAGCCACTTGGGTGGAAATGGAATGGGACTGAGGGAGGTAAAGTCAAACTACCATATTTTAAGTATCAATTAACTAAAGTTACTGAAGTGTTGGACAATATTTACAATATAATTTTTTTAATGAAGCCTTATAGTTGAAATCTCTCTCTCTCTCTGCAATTACAGGATGAGCCACAGATGGGTGAAGGGCTTCAATGATAATGTTTGACATATTTTACAGGTTGGTTCCTTTTTTTCTTATTATCGAAGTGCAAAAATGTTTCAATTTCAGATGAAAATGAGAGTTTCCTTGCTAACTGTTTAAGGTACTATTGTCATGCTTTTGACATGGACGAATCAAAAATTGATTTACATGATAGTTATATTTGCTTTGCTAACAATTGGGTTTTGCTTTTGTGTCTTATTTTTAACAATGTGCATCACTCAGTTGTTTTTGAGAGAATATTGAATTACTCATTTTATGCTTGTAAAGTCAACATCCATTTGGTAGACAAGATAGGGTGGGAGAAGAGAAGAATTTATGGTTTAAATTCTTCAAACCTTTGCCTTTGGATCTCACGGAGGCTATGTCACCTCACCCTATATGAGTAAATGATTTATTAAGGCTGCAGTACAGAGAACTCTAGCCTGGCCTAGATCTGCTTTATAAGTTGTTAGCTATTTAATTTCTCATTATCAAGTTTGGATATGAGAATTACTGCACGTGTAAGATTGATAGTTTCATCATAATCTTAGCTTTTACAATGAGGTTCTGAGTTGGGTGATATACAATGCCTGTTTTTGTATGTTTCATATGTTGGTATCTGCTTGAATGGACAGGGTTGAATGTAAATGACATGCACAGCCATAATGTTAAGACTCTGTATAGATGTTGTAATTGGGTTAGTAACAAGCTATTGGATTGATTGTAACTGATTAGGATCTGTTGTATAGATAAGCTGGTACAGTTAGGATGTGGTTGAGGGAAGTTAGGTTGGTTAGTCATAACAACTAACTTAAAGTAACTGCCAGAAGCTATAGAATTAGCTATTAAAGGACTTGTATCTTGTACATCAGATTCATTACAGAAATAACAGAAGTTTCATTGTTCTTGATTCTCTAATTCTTCTCTCTATCTCTTCTCTATCTTAAGGAGGACTGGTTCCCTTGAAGCAACCACTCATAATTCCCTATTCCACCATTAATTCCCACCTAGAAGCTTAACACATAAACCAGACCAGTAGGTTTCTTTTATCATGACATGGATTGGGTAGAGGCTAAAATGGAGTTGATAGTAAGAAAAGACAGTAAGCTCTTCAGCAGTTTAATGGCAAAGCAAGATTCCTGAGTGGAATGCAACGGTTTCCTTCCAACCAAATTGAATCAGAGAAACACATGTTTTCCTGATATCTGCTTTAATAAAGTACAGAACATAGTTGAGATTCAGCTGACATAAAGTCCGTGCCTTTGTGTATTGACTGGTGTATGCAATGCCATAGACAGGAAGATGGAAATTTTGATTCACTATGCATGAAATTTGTGCTTAAATGACTTGAGAAATGACCAAATCTTCAATGTGTGGTCATGTTTTAACATGATCCTGTCAAGTTTGACACAGTACAGAAGTCCTGTTGTTTTACAGTGCGTCTCACATACTTCAAATGAAGTGAAAAAAAGGTGGTGCTTTCTTGCTTGTACAACATAATGCTTTAGTATTCATATAAATTCTGCCCTTCATTCTAAATCCAAAATATAAGGAAAAAATATAAAAGGGACATTGGTAATGTTTGACTTGGTGCTTATTAAACGTTATATTCATTTAATATCTGACTTATACATATTCAATTATGTTGCACATCAATTGGCTCCATGAACAATTGAATCATGGGCTTTTGCTTCTTCCATGGCAGCTTATTTTAAAGGAAGTCATGAAGAAAGGAACAGAAGGAGTAATGCCCTCAGAGAGGGAAGTTTTCAGCCTTTCAGGGCCAGTACATCTCACAGCTGTTGACTGGTAAGACCATTAACTAATACTTCACTAACAGGGTGTAATCAATTGCTAAGGAATTCCATTCAGCAAAAAGAAGAAAAAAATTGGAAGGGAATTCCAATGCATCCAAAGTATAACATGTTCACTTTAACCACTGGTAAAAACTCTCTTAAATGCATGCAGCACTTTTGAGTCTACAATGTTAGGTCAAGAATTATCAAAATTGGATGACATACTTTTCTGTTACTGTCTTGTTCACAATGGTTCATTAATGCGACCAAAATGGCATACATTATTCATGTTTTCAATATTTAGAAGAATCTGAACATGCAGAGCAAGGCCAATGTTTTATTTTAGAGCTCTAAATGGACTAAAAATCTGTATTGCTACACTCACATCCTAGTGGTTCGATATTATTGGCACCTCCCCAAAGAGAATAGATTATTGATTTTGCTCTTAGGATATAGCCAGCATGCAGAAATATTTTTACTTTTTTAAACTTAAAACATACAGTTTCTTGATCATTTTAATGTTGATCATTTGTGTTTGGTGTAATAAAAACAGATTACTCTTGTTCAGTCCACTATAGGCCACTTTCACTGCCAACCACTAACAATTTGCCGTCTCAGCAAGTTGTGTAACTAGACTTATTCTTTGGCTTAAGCAGCACAACAGTCTAATCTTTCTCTTCTTCTTTTGATTTCCCTTCCCCCCTTTTGTTGTCCCCTGAAATCCATTTCTGAGTAAAAGTTGGCCATGCTTTGCTGGGTTGAAGTTAAATTCTGGTGCATTGTTTTAACTCACTGGGATTTTCACATTTTGGCCCATGAAAAATGATGGGGGTACAACTCCCATTAAATAGACTGGTTATACCAGATGCATCTCATAGGCATTTGTTATTGTCTAGTGTAATTTATTTTTTCCAAACTAGTTGATATGTGGCTTCGGTCCTTGAAATTGTACTTATTAACAAGTAAACTTCAGTAGATATTTTTCTATTCTTACAATCTCCTTGCAGGAACAACATACATCACCGAAGATCTATTGCAGCCAGCTTGGTTCAAGGAGTGTACATTCTTGAACGTGATCGCCAGAAGAATCGCCATGGATCTCAAGCTCTTGCTCTACCTTGGTGGGACTGCTTCCATTTCCAATTAAATCATATGCTCATAGATGATGATGACTTATCCATATTTGGTGCTGTTTATGAATACAAATACCCATCTGCTCCAAACATTCCACAATATGTTATTGCCTTCCGTGGCACAATCACCAAATCAGACACAAGGTTACAGGACCTCAAGTTAGACCTCCAGTGCGTCCGTAACAATCTTCACCAGAGTTCCCGGTTTCAACTTGCAATGCATTATATTCACAACACAGTTTCTTCATCTAAAGGTGCAAGTGTGTGGTTGGCTGGACATTCTCTGGGGTCAGCTATGGCATTGCTTGCAGGAAAGAACATGGCCAAGATAGGTTATTTCCTTGAAACATATCTTTTAAATCCACCATTCTTCTCTCTCCCCATTGAGGGGGGTTTCGAGGATGAAAGAGTGAAGCTTGGAATCCGCTTTGCAAGCAGTGTTGTCAAAGCAGGCCTCAGCCTTACTGTAAATGGTCGCCAACATCATAAGGCTCAATCACATGATCCTTTTGTAGTGTTATCTGCCTGGGTCCCTTACCTTTTTGTGAACCCAGCTGATCCTATTTGTTCAGAATATATTGGATACTTTGAACACAGGAAGAAGATGGAGGAGATTGGAGTTGGAAAACTTGAGAAGGTTGCAACAAGAAATTCCATGAGGAATCTACTCTCCAGTGCATTGAGAATGGATTCAGGTTCAGAAGCACTGCATCTCCTTCCTTCAGCATATCTGACCATTAATAGGGGTCGATTCCCAGATTTTAAACATGCTCATGGAATTCATCAGTGGTGGAATCCTTATTTTCCTTGTCAATCTATGCTTTATAAGTACAACACAACTTGAATTGAATGAAGGAGTGCTTTTCCTTGTCAATCTTATGCTTGATATGTTGTTTATTTGCTTTTTAACATGTGTGGAGCTTTCCAAAATAAGAGTGACACAGCTTTTTTTTTTTTTGGGTGAATAAAAGCGGCTGAGTATTTATGTGATTCTTAAACTTTACAAGTGTCTGTACACTTTGTGAACAAAGGATGGAGAGGCTCCCCCCCAGGCCTCAACAGCTCAAGAATTACAGGCATAGTCTGCTAAGGCTAAAGCAGCCAAGTTACAAACTTTGTCTACAAGAGGAAATTCACAGCTTCCAAATTAGCAGTAGCCCATCTCCACATCCTGAAATAGAACATTGCAGGATTCAACTTGGACAGAATTTGAATTGAAAGCTGTGATTGCCACACTCACATGGTTCACGAGTTACACATCCATAATTCCTTGTTGTTGGCATAGGTGTAGAGCTTTCAAGAAGCCATCAAAGTAAGATTGCAATCTCCCTGACAGCATCCACTTTCTGCTAGGAAGATTCCTTTGAAATTGGTGGCATTATCATTTTCATCGAACACCAGTATCATCACTTTATGGCATAACAATTATAAACGATCACCTCAAGCAGGTGCGGCTTGATGCATTTGAAAGCCTAAGGCGAAAACTAACATTTAATATATTTAAATATGACTTAAAAAAAAAATACTTATAAACTTTATTATTTTATTTTAGATGCAAAATTACTACTTAAAATGAACCATGTAGATTTTTTTTTTTGTTGAAAAAGTCTATAGAAAAAATTGGCTAAACTTTTTACGTTGATATGATAGATTGATAGAGGTAAGTAAAAAATTGATGTTAGTGGTAGACCTAAATGAGAACTAATAAAAGTTTGCCAACTCAACTATTGTCGAAAAATGTTGTGAAATTTTTTTTCTATTGTTTTTTGTTTTTTTGTTTTTTTTGTTTTTGTTTTGAGAAGTATTATATTCATAACATTTTAACAACAAATCCTAAGTGTTAAGTTGTTACTAGTTCTAATTTGAACATACTATTAAAATTACTTTTTTATTTACCAATAAGTAACAATGTGTCACTTGTTGTGAAAGTGTTGTAAAAAATGTTGTGAACGTATCATTTTTTTTTTTTTTTTCATTTGAAAAAAAATATATTTTATTTATTGGCTAATATGTAGACTTAATTAATACTATTACAATGAAAAAAAAAAAAAATAGTCATATCAGTTAAAATTTGGAGACCTTTTTTAACTTTGGGGCCTTAAACAACCACATCTTTTGCCTATACTATAAAGCGGGCCTTGACCTCGTAGATGTGAAATTTGTTTTCAAATTCCTTGTGCAATTGGACTTTCTCCTTGTCCTCCCTAATCAGAAAGTTGATGGAGATCTTGGAGCATGTGGTTTTGTTACTTTTGTAAGATTGAATTGCGCACGTATGCATAATACATCATATCTTTCTTAAATTGTCTTTCCATAATTCGTATGTGCTAACGTTTGCATATTTTTCAGAAACAAGATGAGTTAAAAATAAATAAATAAAAAAACGCTGTGAAGAAAAAATGTTGTGTACTTCAATTATTAGATTTATCAAATTAAGATATGGTATATTCTTTTTACATTTAGCCTAACTTTATCCTGAAAATTATAGTATTGACTTTGTTACATAACCTATTTTGTAAATATAAAAAACAAAAACAATGACTTTTCACAATGTGTCTTTAAATTTTACAGTAGAAATTATTAACAAAAAGACTAAAAGAAATTATATAAATAGTTATTGATACTTGGATCTGGAGGAAAAGTTTTCTGGTTCACTGTGTCAATCACCATTAAAAAATAACATAGTCCTTTTCGTATTGGTATTATATATTTGGAAAAGTTATGAATATTTCCCTTCTTTAAGTTATTATATATTCGGAAAGTGAGACGTAAGTCCCATTGGAGCTTTCACATTTAAGTTCATTCATTTCTGTCCCCTTATTAATTTATTATTATCTCAGTGAGGGCCAACTAGAGATGGCAAGTAGGCAATTTTATTTTTTAATGATAGGTATCTCATCAAGTTTGACTTGTCACAAGATAGGCTAAATTTGTGAAAACAACACAAATCGGGTAAATTTCTGCTTACATAACAAATTAATTGGTATCTTGGTTTTGATAATAAAGAATTATCATTAGAAGCAGATACCATAAGTTGAAAATCTCTTAAAAAAATAAACACAAAGCATGTAAAATGAAATTAGAAGAGAGAAAAATATTCTAACGGTGTGGAAAAAAACAATACTTAATAATCAGGGAGTTCATGACCTTAAGCGGGAGAGTTTGTGAATGGTGAGAGGACTAATTCCAAACTCTTTAGAATGCTTCCTTCCAAGCTGATTCTGCCTATTAAACATGTAAGTACTGCAAACTAATCTTTAATAATCATGTATGTATTATTATTAACCATTCAAATTCAATTGAAAAAAAAATTAAACCATTTGATTATACTAATTCAAATTAACTAAACTAATTCTTTCTCAAAAAAAAAAAAAAAATTAACTAAACTAATCGATGTCGTGTGCAATATGCATATATGCTATAGATTTATTTTAAATATTTTGTAAGAAATTATTCTTATGTTCTATGTATAATACTCATTATGTGGTATAATTAGGAGGTTAGTTTAGATTGTATAATTTTCTCAAAAAAAAGAAGAAGCTTAAATTGTATAACATGTCATTAATAAAATATAAACATATTTATTGAGTGAACTCACAAATATTCAATTATTCTATCTAGTTTAAGTTCATAATTACATTGTATGTTATTGATTGCGTGTTTGATTAAACTTCTTTTGTATTTTGCCTTTTTGTTTTTGTTTTAATTGTTACCATGGCAACTAATTAAAACCATACTCCAAGTCAATTGTTATGATATAATTTTTAGAATATAACAGCATAGATCTTTTTTCTTTTCATAATAATCAGTGCATTACCTAAAGATAATTTAGGGATGACAATTCATGTTAGCACGTCATGTTAGGCTATTTTTAGAAAGGTGTAAATTAAAATATATTTATTTCAAAAGTTGCCATATGGTGTAATATTAACAAAAATTGTGCGAATTTTTGAGTTCATAGGATATAATGCATATTTATAATTTACTATCCGACCATAATCCCATATTTGTATATAATTTTAAAGTGTTAAAACACATTCATCAAAAAAAGAAAAAAAAAAGTGTTAAAACACTTGAAACGTTTTATAGAAAGATAGTTATGGACCTTTTTTTAACTTAATATTTTGTAAGTTTGAGAGTATAATGAGACCATGTATTAACAGTGGGTCTGATAATGAGAAACATATTTACCAGAAATTTGGAGGAAATTGGCAAATGCCCATTTCACACAAATTTTCTAGTGTTTTGCCCTATTTCCCAAACTAATTAGGGAAATGCCTCTATCTTGAAACTTTATTTTCAAAAAATCGAGTTTCAATTTAAAACTCGATTTTTGGATAATTGAGTTATAGCGAACCGAAAATTTTTTTTTTTTTTTTTGGAACTCGAGTTCCATGTGAAGTACTTGAGTTCCTTGAAAAAATTTAAATGGAACTCGAGTACTTCACATGGAATTTGAGTTTCAAAATTTTTTTTTTCTCTAAGTCTACGTTCGCTATAACTCGATGTTCCAAAAATCGAGTTTTACAATTGGAACTCGATTTTTAGAAAATCGAGTTTCAAAACAGGGATATTTCCCTAATTAGTTTGGGAAATAGGATAAAATGCTGGAAAGTTTGTGGGAAAGGGGCATTTGCCAATTTTGGCCCCAGAAATTTATTAAGTACTGTAAAACTAGAACATATGTATAGTTTGAAAATATATGTGTCACTTAAAGTACTTAGAAAATGTAATCAATAAAATTAAAAATATTATTGTATTGTTCAAATAGTTAAATTCACAAATATTTAATTAACTTAAGTGTACAATTTTGTTTAATCTTCTTAATAACACCTATTATTAACTTTTCTTTTAAATTTTGTTAATTTCGTTTCTATTGTAGACAAAAATAATTAAACATGAGCAAGAATTCCATATTCTCAATTTATTTTTTTTTCTTTGATAATAATTATTAAAAATTAATTGTCTTTCATTTAAATTTTATAAAAATAACCATATAAGTTCATTTTAAATAAATAATTAGTTCACCACTTATAAATAATTAATATATAGAAATAAAATGCATGTAGCATATGATAATGAAGTAATACTTTAATTTTGACAAGAATGCGAAATTTTGCTAATGTGGAAAATTAAATGGAGTTTTTTTTGTTCATTTTCCATTTAAAAGATAGTACATAATATATGGCACAAATTTAGACTATTTTAACAACTCTTGGTTATATATAAAAAATATATAGATATTTGGAATGTCTGTATTTTTACTAATTATAGAATTATTTAAATGGGTTTAATTCACTTATGCAAAAAATAAAATAAAAAAGGGTTTGATTCACTAATAATGCCATTATAAATGTATAAGAAAATGGGTGAAGCCCTATCATTCTTAACGTGAGTGCTTCCCTAATATAGTCAAGCCCTCTATTAATATAATTTTAAAGGTAGGTACGTAGTGTTTTCTCTTCTTTCATGCACACTAGATACATAACATGCACTTGGGAATAAAATACATAATTTGTTGGTGTTAAACTCTAACCTTTTCTCAATCGTTTTTATTTTTATTTTTTATTTTTTTTTAAACTTTAATTTGGTATATAAATAAGCAGAAAAAAGAAATGGCAACTTGTGTTTGTTAATTGACAATTACAGTTCTCCTTGTAGTGCCACCTGATCAAGAAACATCATTGTCAGATGTTTCTCTCTCTCTGTGTGGACTAAGTAAAGGAAAAGAAGTTGAGGAATTCAACAGCATTGTATAAGGAATTTCTCGTGAATCGATTCACGAGAAATTTGATCAAGATAAGAAAAGTAATCAACAGCTCAAGAAATTTTCATTATAAATCTTTGCAATTCAATAGATAGTGATAAGTCATTTGAGTGACATTTATAAGTTTCAGATAAAACAAAGACAATAATTTTCATTGATCTTGTTACGCCTTTAGCTTCCATTTTTTACTCTTTGCCTTCTTTTTTCTTTCTCCTCTGATTTTTTTTATTTTTGGTTGTATTAATGTGACACAATTGTGAAGTACATGAAGAGAATATTATGTGAAATCCAGTTTCAATAAGAACTAGAAAACTCTATAGTTCATCATTTGGCTGTGCAAGCCTAAAAATGATACTTAC
This sequence comes from Quercus lobata, assembly GCF_001633185.2. Taxonomy (NCBI): domain Eukaryota; kingdom Viridiplantae; phylum Streptophyta; class Magnoliopsida; order Fagales; family Fagaceae; genus Quercus; species Quercus lobata. The sequence goes on from NC_044912.1 coordinate 9,202,657, forward strand.
TGGTAAGCAAGACTTGGGTGGAAATGGATGGGACTGAGGGAGGTAAAGCCAGTACTACCTATATTTATATATTAATATATTTTAAGAATCAAATATAGGTCAGATTTATTTTTTTGAAAATTGTGAAGTAGGTCAAATTACTGAAGTGCTAGTGGACAATATTTACAATATAATTTTGGTTGATGAAACCTTATAGTTGAAAATCTCTCTCTTTCTCTCTCTGTCTCTCTGTCTCTCAAAGTACAGGATGAGCCTCATATGGGGTGAAGGGCTTCAATGACATTGTTAGACATTTTGAACAGGTCGGTTTCTTGTTATCTTATTAATTTTACACTTAAAGTGCAAAAAGTTTCGATTTCAGATTAAAATGAGAGTTTCCTTGCTGCATTTGAAGTACTATTGTTATGCTTCTGATATGGACTACTAATCACAAATTGATAGACATCATAGTTTTAACTTATACTTGCTTTGGTTTTTGCTTCTATGCGTATCATTTTTAACAATATGCATAGCTCAGTTAATTTTTGAGTGAATAGTCCACTGCTCATTAGCTCATTTTGTGCTTGTATAGTCGATATCCATTTGGCACATAAGATAGAGTAGGAGATCAGAAATTGTTTTAGTTTAAATTCTTAAAAAATTTGTGTTTTGACCTCACAGAGGCTGTGTCTCCTGAGATTTCATTGAGGCTGCAGGATTACAGTATAGAGAGCTCTGGCCTGGTCTATATCATCTCTATATATAAGTCATTAGTTATTTAAATACTCATTTTCATGTTACAATGTGGAAATTACTATTTGTTGGATATCAACATGTAAGTGAAGTTTCACATTGAATAATAATAATAAAAAGATTGAGTAATTAATATAACTACTTAATTGAAGTCTCCCTACTATTGCATACATAGCATTGATAGTTTCAACATGATCTGGGAAAATACCATATGAGTTGGCTGATATTGAATATTTGCTATGTACATAATTGAATGTGTAATGGCAATTGGCAAGTGCAGGCTTAACGTAGACTAGTAGGTTTGTTTGATTATAAGCAAGATTCTTCAAGTGGAATGCAACGATTTCATTACAGCCTCATAGGATTTTAAGTGTTAGGCTAATTCCATGATAAAAATATCTATGTTGTAATTTTGGATTGTGTACATTGTAATTTGTAAGGGTATGATTTGGAATGAAGACTAGAGCTTCTGTTCTGTGCAAGAATATAGACTTCACTCAAGTGAAATCCAAAGCTCAATGGAGCTAAAACGATGTTCATGCGGAAAGTTTTCCTTCAATTAATTAAAATTTTGGTAGTGAAGCCGTTGGGGGGTCTAATCTTGTAGCTTTCAATGCCAAGTTAAATCAGAGAAACATGTATTTTCTGATATCTGCTATATAAAAGCACAGAACATAGTTGAGTCTGACATAAAGTTAGTGCCTTTGCTTGTTTGCTGGTATTGACAATGACAAACGCAGGAAGATGGAAATTTCCATTCACCGTGCATGAGATTTGTGCTCAATAAATGACTTGAGAATTAACCAATATGGCAATACCCTATGTGAATTCATGTTTTAACATGAGCTTGTCAAGTTTGATGCAGTAATGAAGCCCTGTTTTTTTAACAATGCATATCACATACCGATTAAGGTCAGGACCGTCAGGTGCAATGTCACCTGGTGCAATATATTGCTTAATTCTCTCACAAAATTTTTTACTCTTTTACTTTTTAACTTTATTTTATTTTATTTAATGGTTGAGATTGAAAGTTGTTTTTTTTAATTCTCAATCTCAACAATTAATAGTTATTGCACTAGATCTCAATCCATCACATACTTTAATAAAGTAAAAAATAGATTATAAAAAAAAAAAAAAATATATATATATATATATATATAAATAAAGTGAAAAAGTTGGTTCTTTTTTGCTTATACACCATATATAAGGCGTTAGTATTCGAATAAACTTTCCCCTACATTCAGAATCTAAAACCAAAATATAGGAGGAAAACAAAAATAGGACATTGGTAATGTTTAACTTGTTGCTTACTAAAGATGTCATATTCATTTAGTATCTGACTCTATACATATCAAATTATGTTGAACATCAATTTTGGCTCCATAAACATTTCAATCATGGTCTTTTGCTTCTCCAATGGCAATTGATTTCAAAGGATATCAAGAAGAGATAAGCATAAGGTGAAATGGCCTCTGCGGAGGAAATTTTCCACCTTTCAGGACCAATACATCTCACTGCTATTGACTGGTAAGACCATTAACCGATATTTCATCAACAGGGTGTTATAATCTGTGTTTGTAGCTTCTTGAAATCCTAGTAATGTATTTTACAATCTGCTTGCAGGAACAACATATATCACCGAAGATCTGTTGCTGCCAGCTTGGTTAAAGGAGTGTACATGCTTGAACATGATCGCAGGCAGAACCGCCATGGACCTCAAGCTCTCGCTCTACCATGGTGGGACTTCTTCCATTTCAAATTAGATCATATGCTCATAGATGATGTTGACTTATCCATATGCGGTGCCATTTATGAGTACAAATACCCATCTCCTGCTCTAAACATCCCACAATATGTTATTGCCTTCCGAGGAACAATCATGGAATCAGACACAGTGTCACGGGACTTCAAGTTAAACCTCAAGAGCATCCTTAACAAACTTCACCGGAGTTCCCGGTTTCAACTTGCAATGCATTGTGTTCACAACACAGTTGCTTTGTCTCGAGGTGCAAGTGTGTGGTTAACTGGACATTCTCTGGGGTCAGCTATGGCATTGCTTGTAGGAAAGAACATGGCCAAGATAGGCTATTTCCTTGAAACTTATCTGTTTAATCCACCATTCTTATCTCTCCCCATAGAAGGGGGGTTCAAGAATGAAACATTGAAGCTTGGGATCCGCTTTGCAAACAGTGTTGTCAAGGCAGGCCTCATGGTTGCTGTAAAAGGTCGCAAACATCGTAAGGCTCAAGCATATGATCCTTTTGTAGTGTTATCTCCATGGGTACCATACCTTTTTGTGAACCCAGATGATCCTATTTGTTCCGAATATATTGGGTACTTTGAACACAGGAGGAAGATGGAGGAGATTGGAGTTGGAAAAATTGAGAGGCTTGCAACAAAGAATTCCATGAGGAACCTATTCTCAAGTGTGTTGGGAATAAATTCAGGTGCAGAAGCACTGCATCTCCTTCCTTCAGCATATCTGACTGTTAATAGGGGTCGGTTATCAGATTTTTATGGAGCTCATGGACTTCAACAGTGGTGGAATCCTTATTTTCCATGTGAAGCTATGTTTTATAGGTACAACACTACAACTTGAATTGAATGAGCTAGGTAGCGCTCATGCAAAATAATTTGCAAATAATTTTTAGTTCTCTTAAGCAGACCATCTAAATAATAGCATTAAACTAAAAAAATATGTCACACCTGATGATGAGTCTTCCTTTCACTTAGATGATCTAAAGTTTTAAACTAAAAAAATATGTCACACCTGTTTCATCATTTCTTTTTTTCTCTAGATGTCAAGAATGGAGAGCAAAAGTGTGTGTTTTAATGAGTTATCAATGTATATTAAAGATGAAAATAAGAACCGTTTCTATTGATAACAAACGCAATGCAAATTTGATGACAGGAAATGGGGATAGAGTTCTGGAAAGGGTTTTGTTTAGAGGTGGGAATGGGTAGGAAAATTGATCAAATGGTGATATGGAAGAAAATGAAGTGGGTTTTTGTTTTAAGGTTTATCCCTCATTGAGAATTTATAAAGCTTTGTGGGAGTATATAAAGTAATATAAGTACAAACAAATAAAATAATTGAGAGAATCTATGGACATGTGACTCTAGAACATGGACACATATGTAGCCCTTGCTTAGTACACCAATGAGTAGTGTGTTTGTTACACAAACTATTTAACCCTTTAATCCTTTAACAAAAGCTAAAAGTTGAAGAGATTAAGATAAAGCTCTTTGCCATCCACAAAATTTGACTCGATGTGGAAATAGGATCCCGTCTCTTAAACCATTTTTGCCCTCAAAATTGTCCAATAAGCCACCATTAAGAGCAATAGTGTACTTAGGGGTAGCAATGCAAGTTTTTCTTCAAGCAACAAATTTTTTATGGCACCCAATAGGCATGAACAGATCAATGATGAAATCCAATTTAATAGTCATAATTACTTGGAATCCATAAAAAAAAAAAAAAAAAAAAAAACCTCTTTAAAATTTTTATTAATGAAATTTTGAACTCTGAATTTTCATTATATATATATATATTATAGGTTTAGCTCCAGAAAATCTATTTTTCAAGTACAAATATTCTTAAACCTATTCTAATTAGTACCATAATATGACTTTATGTTGACTAACAAATCCCTTAAGTACACCTAATATCAAATACAAATGTTTGTAAACCTGTTCATTCTAATTGATATAGTACCATATAGGACTCTATTCTGACTAACAAACTCCTTAAAAACACCTAGAAGTAAGGAAGTAAAATTCTATTTTCAAAAATTACATAAAAATTAAAAAAATTAGCTAACGATAAAAATTAAGAACAAAATTTGGCTAGCTTTTAGCCAATGGTTATAGTTTCACTTAATATCCTTTTATTGAATGTGAATTTTGACAAGGACAAAGTTTGGCAACAAATTACTTGATTGTAGGCTAAGGTTACAACTTTATTCAATATTTTTTATTGGATGTAAATTTTGACAAATCCACCATTGGATTATATTTTTTTTTCTTATATCCTCCATACTTTTAATATTTCAAAAAAAAAAAAAATCAATAGCTATGTCATTAATCAATGTTTAAATTTTGCGTTTTTAGTCTAAAGTTATACATAAAAAATAAATTTATGGATCAAATAGTAAATAATATTCGATTGACATGAAATTTGACATGTGTTTTAAGAATATAAAAAACATACAATTCAATGATTAGATTTTTAAAATATGTAGTCATGTTTATTTGTTTGGTGAGAGTTGTAGCTTTAGGCTACAACTAAGTTTGTAATCAAATTTTGTTATTTTGACAAATCTACCAATAGATTACATTTTCTTCTTATATTTTTTATACTAGCAAGTTGCAACATTTCCAAAAAATCAAAGATCAATAACTATCTCAACAATTAAATATTTAAATTTCAATTTTTTTATAGTATAAAATTATGCATACAAAATAAATTTATAAATCGAATAATAAATAATATCCAATAATACAAAATTTGATTTGTGTGTTAAGAATATAAAAAATATGTAATCTAATAATTAAAATTTTAAAATATGGGTGGCAGTTGGAGCCAAACTTTTTTTTTTTTTTTGGGTGAAAATTTGTCAAAGTTCATATCTTGTCTTTTATCAAAACAGATAAATTTATTAAAGAAGTAAATGAGATTTTACAACACAAGTAATCAGGTCCGCGACATGCGCTTTGTGTGAGAGTGGTTGATCGTAATTCGTGTAAATGCTGTGCTAAATCAAACTTTTTTTTTTTTTTTTTTTGAGGATAAACGGCAGAGGCTAAATCAAACTTTAGGGAGTTACCGATGAAAAAATCTGTACCAAATCAAATTCCTTGGATTGTAGCAAAAGTCAACTAATTTGAAGGGGTTTGGTTTGGAAACTAGGAACCAATTTCCAGATTGTAGCATCCAGGAACTCATCATCCAAAGAGAAAGATCTGAGAAAACCCATATGAGCTATATCCTCCACATAATAATTATTATTATAAAAAAAAAAATAAAAAAAAAATTGACACCATTCCTGGCATTTCTCATCCTCAAAACCGTGTGAAAATTTGGCCTACAACTTCAGTTTGGCTTTCCAAAATCCGAACTTTTTCAGCAAGATTACCAAACTGAATCTTGTTGAAATTTCTTCATTATTTTATAAACTTGAAACATTAGCAGTTATCACACCCTTGACATCTCTACACACCACACTGCCTTAAGCAAATCTAAATAACCAGCAGGTTGCTTGACCCAGAATTTGAAGGACTTAAAAAGGATAAGTAAAAGCAGTGAAATCTCTTCCCACTAGCGTTATTAGTGCTATTGAAATTTTTTAGCTGTAAACATTTGCTTGCAACCTATTGACCTGCCTGTGTGGTGAGCGAGGAACTGAGCGAGGAGCTGAGTTAAAAGCTTGATCAAATCGTAGATATCCACACCGTGACGGCGAGGCGAGAGAGAAGTGGGTTTGAAATATTGAGAAGAGAGTGAGAAAGAGAGTTTGAAATATTGAGATGGATTTGGTCAAAGATGGGTTAAGTTTGAAATATTGGGTTTGGTCAAAGATGGGTTAAGTTTGAAATATTGAGATGGTTTGAAATATTGTGGTGGGTTTGGTCAAAAATGGATTAAGTTTGAAATATTCAGATGGGTTAAGTGTCTAACCCCAGCTAAGTGTGCAGTTAAATGTGTGGTTTGGGTTTTAAATGACATGGCACTTTTTTTACCATTAATGTTCTCCATGGAAAATCCTTACCGTGTACTGGAGCCTAGGGAAATAAGACTTGGATCTGAAATTTTTCACATGGAAAAAGTTAGGTTAGTGAAGCGTATCGAAAAAAAAAAAAAAAGTTAGGTTAGTGAAAAGCGGTGTTGTGTTAGTAATGAAACCACAGGATAGCGGTAATAATGAAACCACAGGAAGGTATAGCGGTAGTAATGGTTTTTTTAACACGAAAACAGAGGTGGTACTTTTCTAAAAAGCACCAAAGAGGTCCCCAATTAGTATATAAGGAAGGGTCTATTTCAGTCTTTATATATTTACATAAAAGCAGAGCAAGTCAGTAACAAACAGTACATAAAAGCAGCGCAAGCAAGCCTTCCATTCATTCCACATTTCTCCATCTTTCCTGGTCTCTCATCTCTCTCAATCCAAAGAACCTGCCCTCCAACTCAGCTCAGGTGAGACTCTTTGCAACCTTGATCTCAGTTTACAGGTTTCAAACTCGCGTTGGGTGGGTTTCAGTTGGTCTCAACATCTTCGGTAGGGGTTTGGTTTCTGTTGGGGGAGAGAGAGACACAACAGCAGTTGTCTCACTCGGGTTTTCAAGAGAAGGGCAACAGCTAGCATTTCTTGCACTAGGATTACTTGGTTAATTATTGAAAGATCGGGTGGAACTAATTTTGATTAGCGTGATTTACAGCATTTGTTATAGCTGTTAGAGTTAGTTCAAGTCATTAATCTGGTTTCTTTATTTGTTTTTTCTCTAAAGTAAAGCCATACTCTGTTTTTCTTTTTCTCTTTTGTTATTCTCTAATAAGTGAGATATTTTTCAGGAATTTAAAACAGAAGAATTTCGAAAGATTTACCTCATCGAGTAAGTTAGCCTTTTAGTCTTCAATTAAAAATAATTTTTTTAAATAAAAAAGAATTAAATATGTTATTTAAATATATGTATTTTTAAATTTTTGTATTCTACTATAAATAATTAAATTAGTGGTTTTATAAAGTAATACCTACAATTTTATTGGTTTTTAATTTTTGTGCAAATAAAACATGTTTTGCATTGCCTTAGTTTCTGAGAAGCATATTCCCTAGCTTGTGTTTGTATTTATATGTCGAACATCAATTGGCTCCATAAACAATTCAAAGGCTTTTGCTTCTTCCATGGCAGTTTATTTCAAAGGAAATCAAGAAGAGAGGAACATAAGGAGTAATGCCTTCTGAGAAGCAAATTTTCCTCAAATCAGGACCAGGACATCTCACTGCTGCTGTCAACTGGTAAAAAAAGGAATTCTGAATTTTATTATTAAAAAAATATTTAAAAAAAAGATCGCGTCATGGATGAACCTGTTTTAATTCGGGTGAAAAAATTCAAGTTTGAATATGGTATTTTCCTTTGGTTCAAATTCAATTTTGCCTCATCTAATTTTATGTTCACCTTTCCAAAGAGAATATATTAATAATTTTGCTTTTAGTGAGTAGTGACTCACAATTATTATTATTATATATTTTTTTAAATGAATAGTTTTTTTTTTTTTTTTTTTTCGTGATTTTAAATGAATAGTTGGGAGGATGATTTGAACCCTAAATAGTTTTGTTGAAAACAACATGAGATGTCAGTTAAGTTATATTATTCTTAATCGTTTTAATATTGATAGATTATGTCTGGTGTGATAAACATTGACTTAAAAATGCTAAAAATTAATATTACAAATTTTACTATATAAGTTTTACAAATTGATTAACTTAACAATGAATGTGAATGATAGATTTCAATAGAATTCTTCTTCTAGGATCACACTATTTTTACAACAAGCTAAGGTGTCAATAAAATAAAATAAGATTACATACCAACCACAATTTTTCTTTAAAATTGTTGAGATTTTGTTACGTTTGTAGACTTTCTTAGTGCCCATTTGTTTTGGCTTTTTGAGCCCAAAAAGCGCGTTTTGAAAAAAGCTCAACCAACTTTTGCGTTTGGTAAACTCAAAACGCAACTTTTTTATAAAAGTTGCGTTTTGAGCATTGAGAAAAAACTGAGAACAAACGCGGAAGGGATTATGGACCCTTAGGGGTCCATAAATGAAAACGCGCTATGCGCGTTTTGTATATTACCGTTGCAAACCCGAAAAATACCGAAATACCCATCAGTTCTCTCACACCCTCATCTCTCGTTTGTGTCTTTTTTCTTCGTCTTCTTCCTCTTCGTCTTCCTCTGCTTCTTCATCGGTCTACCCCCACAATCAACAAAACCCATTTCAACCTTTGATATTCCGAACACAGAATCAACAAATCCAAACAAAAAATAACTCAAAATCAACACAAAAACAACTTAAAATCAACTCAAATCCGGAAAACCCATCCCAAACCCAACTCAAAATCAACCCAAAATCCATAGAAAAAAAAAACCCAAAATCCCAAAATCCTTATGTTTCAATCATCTTCATCTTCATCTTCATCATCATCATCATCTTCTTCTCTGGAGTGTGAAAAAAAAAGAATAAAGGATGAGTTCTGGCGTTGGTTTCGATGGTTCCGATGTGTTTCGATTTGAAGTGCTAAGAGGAAAAAAAAAAAAAGAAGAAGAAGAAGAAGAAGCAGAGCTGTGTTTTGGACCGAAGTGCTAAGAGGCAAAAAAAGAAAAAAAAAGAAAGAGAGCTGGGAATGTTCTGGACTGAAGATGGTAGAGGAAAGAAGGAAAAAGGAAAAGAAAAGAGTGTGGTTACGTGGGATGAGAAAAAAAGAGGAGAAAAAAAAAAAAAGGAAGTAGAGCCACGTGTGTGGAGAGAAAAAAAAAAGGGAGAAAAAAGAAATTATATCATAATATTTTCACAATATTTTTACAATAAATTTTAAGGTAGGCTATTATTAACTAATATTGGTGAGAAAAAAATAATTTTTTTAGAAAGAGAAAAAAATAATTTTTTTAGTATGTTAAAATTAAAATTACTATCAATTTTTATCACAATATTTTTACAATACTTTCACAATCAATCTTAAGTGATAGGTTATTATTAGCTAATATTGGTAAGAAAAAAATAATTTTTTTAGAAAGAAAAAAATTGATTTAAGTATGATGAAGTAATTGATTTAAGTATGAAACAAACTCACATAAAAAAAAAAAAAAAGTATGAAATAAATTCTCTTATATATACATTGTCCTTTTTGATCATTTACCCCTCAAAAAGCCACTTTTATAAGTGCTAGCCAAACACTCAACTTTTTCATTATGCATTTTTTAACAGTTTTTATCAAACACTCAGCTTTTTGAAACTCTACTTTTTCATTATGCACTTTTATAAAACTTCACTTTTTCATTATGCACTTTTTCAAAAAACTGAACCAAACTCACCCTTATTTCAATAACATAAAAAAATAATGTATAAATGTACGATTTTTTTTAAAGAAAAGATAGAATAAATGATTGAATTAGTGAAATATATAAGTTTGTAAATCTTATACAGTAAAATTTATAATATTTCTAACATCAATAATATTAAATTACACCTATGAAGTCTACCATTAACACCAATTTTATGTCAACCACTAATAATTTGTAATCTCAACAAGTTATGAAATAAGATGTCACTTGCCTTTATTCTTCGGCCTAACTAAGAGTCTAGCACAACGGTCTCATTTTTCTCTTCTTCTTTGCATTAATGCACTTCCCTACTCCCTTTTTTCAGTCCCCAGAAAGTTCATTTCTGAATAAAAAGTTGATCATATCTTGTTGGGTTCATGGCTTGATCTTAAATTCTGGTGTATTCATATTATACCATATGCATAGATTGGTTATACCAGATGCATCTCAAAGGTGTTTGTAATGGTCTAATGTAATTTTTTTTCTTTCCCTAACTAGTTGATATGTGGCTTCTCTTCTGTTATTGAAAAATTCTGCTTATTAACAAGTAAATTAACTTCACCTTATATTTCTACCACATACTTTACAATCTGTCAATCTCCTTGCAGGAGCGACGAACATTACCGTAGATCGGTTGTTGCCAGCTTGGTTAAAGGAGTGTACATTCTCGAACGCAACCGACAGAAGAGCCAGAAGAACCGCCAAGAACCTCAAGCTCTTGCTCCACCTTTGTGGGAGTCCTTCCATTTCCAATTAAGTCAAACACTCGTGGACAATAAGGACTTATCCATATTCGGTGCCATTTATGAATACAAATACCCACCTTCTTCTTGTTCTTCTCGAAACATCCCGCACTATGTTATTGCCATTCGGGGCACACTCATCAAACGACGCACTTGGAAACAAGACTTCGGGTTAAATTTCCAGTGCTTCTTTAACAAACTTCACCAGCGTTCCCGCTTTCAACAAGCAATGGAGTTTCTTCGCAAAACAGTTAAGTCTAAGGGTGAATCCAGTGTGTGGTTAGCTGGACATTCTCTGGGGTCAGCTATGGCACTGCTTGCAGGAAAGGAAATGGCCAAGGAGGGTCATTTAATTGAAACTTATCTTTTCAATCCTCCATTCTTCTCGGCCCTCTTAGAAAGTGTAATCAAAGATGAACGAGTGAAGTTTGGAATCCACTTGGCAACCAGTGTTTTCAAGACAGGACTCGCGGGTCTTAACATTGTTGTAAATGGTGGCCAAGCTGATGACCCTTTTGCGGTGCTATCTCCCTGGGTTCCTTACCTTTTTGTGAACCCAGATGATCCTATTTGTTCAGAATATATTGGATATTTTGAACACAGGAAGAAGATGGAGGAGAATGGAGTTGGAATATTTGAGATGGTTGCAACAAAGAACTCCACGAGGAATCTATGCTTAAGCTTGTTGGGAATGGATTCAGGTTCAGAACCACTGCATCTCCTCCCTTCAGCAGATCTGACCATTAATAGGGGTCAATTCCCAGATATTGAAGGTGTTTTTGCTGATTATAAAAAGTTTAGAAGAGCTCACGGTCTTCAACAGTGGTGGAATTCTTTTCCCTATGAATCTATGCGTTATAACTACAACACCACAAAACGGGTTGAATGTAGCAGCTAAGAGCCTCAACAACTAGCCATGTGTTGGTACTCCTTATATCCCATCTCCATCCCAAACGGTCCAAAAGAATAGTAAGTGAGTTTCTCACCGACCGGGAGTATGGGGTCTCGCCCGGGAGCGGGTAGGGTGCTACTATGATTACGCCTAAGTAAGAAAGCCACACTGATCGCCCCCCTCTACCCATTTTTTGTTTACCGAAAAAAAAAAAATAATAAGAGCATTAGATCATTAAATATAAAAACAAGACCATATTAGTGGAGTCAAAACCAAATAATTTGGCTCTACAGTGCACAGCTACTTTTAGCTGTTCATTGCTTGTATGTAAAAAAAAAAACTATTATATTTGCGTGTTCACACTAAAAAGAATATTTAATTAATTTCTTTTCTTTTACTTTTTCTTCTTTCCCCTACCCAGACGCTTCAGCTCTGCCTCTTCTCCCTTTTTATTTCCCTCAATAGCTCCGATCTTTACCTTCTCTTTTGACAAAATTGATCTGATCACTCCGATTTGAAGATAATGGATCGTTGGGTGTGGCCTGGGAATCGGTGAAATAGCAATTTCTGAAAAAAAAGGATATAACACGAGAATAGGTATATTAATTAATTATTAAATATATATTTTTATATCTTCCTAAAAAAAATATATATATATATATATTTTTTATATATTGTTAATCATTTATTTTTCATATATTGTTAAGCATATCAATTCATATGAGGGGGAGAAAATAAATGATGGAGGTAAGATTTTCTTAGGAGACTTAATGTGGCCCACATTGAGTTTATCTGAATTATTTAATTACTATTTTTTTTTTTTTTTTATAATAAGAGTGATAGATAAAGATCCGTTTTATTAAATGTATTTTTGTGAATAGACACTTTTAACATTGTTTTTGTTGAAGAGGCATACTTTGAGGAGTATAAATAAATCCGGTAAAAATATTATTTTGGTTTCTATATTTTGGTGTCATAGTTAATTTGATTTTTATATTTTAATAGCAGTCAATTTGATACTTAATATTTTTAACTTACAGTCAATTTGGTTTCTACCGTTAATTCATAAATGAAAAATATCTATATGGCTAACATTATGCACAATTGGCACATTTAAAACTATGTGGTTATAATAAATTTAAATTAATATTAAAAAATTTCACATCACCGTATGAATGAAAAAAAAAAAAAAAAATTCTTATTATTAAAAAACAAAAACTAAAACCTTAATTTTAAAGAAAGAAAACTTTTAATCCTTAACCTAAATCCTTATTTTATTTTATTTTTTTGTTCTTAATTTCTTATGCACTTATACAGTTATACTTTCTTGACAACAAACCATGAATGAGCCACCCAAAATTTGGATCTTTTTATTTCTCCCTCACCAAATCACACTAGCTCAGCAAATCAAAACCCAAAAAACGATCAAACCCACCTAATATAAACTAAACCCAGATCAAGAGAGAGAGCCCAGATCGAAGAGGCCGAAATTGGTGTCACAACTTTCTCCACGCCGTTCACCGCCACTAGCCACCATTTGCTTGCTCTCTCCCTCTATTTGTACTTATTTTGGACTCATCCAACTTTGTAACGGAAGTCTTTGTCATTTCGCATGAGGAGGTTGTTGTGGCTTACAGCCAAGATGACACCGACAGCTGATGAGATGAGATGAGATCGGCTACTAGAGATGGATTTTGGGTTTGCCTTGTGCGGTGATGTGGTGAGATCATAGTCGTTGGAGAAGTAGTTGCCTTGAGCGGTGGTGATGGATCTGGGTTTGCTTGTGTGGTTTGTGGGGGTGGATATGGGTTTGGTAGTAGTGGATTTGAATTGTTTGGAGGTAGTGCTGGACTATGGGTTGGTGGTAATTCAAGTTTGGTGATTATGGAATGTGGTCAATGGCGGTTCTGAATTGTTGGGCTTTTGGTACCAAGAAATTGCAAAGAAAGTAAAAAAGAAAATCAGGAAAATTATAATGAAAATATGTTTGGTTGCTAAGAAATGGTAAGAAAATTAAATAATAATAAAGAAAATGATAGAAATTGGTAAAAAGATATATATATATATATATATATATATAAATGCTGATGTGACTTCTTTTGCCTTTTAATAATAATAAAAATGTTGATGTGGTTTCCTTTGTCATCTAATTGCTGATGAGGACCCCTAAAATTTAGACATATCATCATTGGACATGCTAACATTGCATATCGTTAAACACATAAGCATTTTATGTTAGTAGGTTAATGATAGGAATCAAATTAATTGTAAGTTAAAAATAACATGAACCAAATTGACTGTTATTAAAATATAAAGGCCAAATTAACTTTATCCCTAAAATGTAGGGAGTTTTCGTCAATAAATAATTGATTAAGGAGATTCTGGGTGTGTTCTCCATTAAAGGACTTTTAAGAAAACGTCATAGACTAGAAGAATTCCTTCTTAATTCTTCATTTTCCGGTAAGTATTCTCTCCAGATAGCTTGAACAACAATGGCATAAGGTATGTTAATTAAGCAAAAGGACAATGTTGATGCTGAAATAGTTTTTTTTCGATAACCTTGATGCTGGAATAGTTAGAAAAGGTGCGTATAGTGTAGAGAGTGACCTACACCTTTCTCTTATTACTATCTCTACACATTCACGTCAAAACCACAAGTAACGAGTACGAACATGTATTGGGTTTAATGAATCAAATCAATACTAAGAAAGTGAACACCACCCTCTCTCTCTCTCTCTCTCTCGTCCAGGTAGAACTTGAAGCAATTAAGTGAGCTCTATCTTTAGCATCAAACCTGGATTTTGAGGTCATTCTTATTGAGATAGATTCCCAAACCTGTGCGAATCTTCTTTCTGAGTGGGGAGCTGCTCCTCTTTGGAGAGTCAGGTCTATCTGTGCTGAGTTTCTCTCAGCTCTTTCCTCAAATGTCTCTGTTAATTGGAGTGCCCAAGCTGTGCTCACTCTTTGGCAAAATGGTCCTTCTCATGTAATCTTTTTGGTTCGTTTGATTTTGGCAACAGCCCCCCTTGTTTTGTTTTGGCCATCCTAGGTGAGGCTTAATAAAAATTTCAGTTCATCAAAAATAAATAAATAATAGGGAATTTCCTCAAAATGCAAGCAAAATGCATAACGACCAATTCAGCAAAAAAATATACAAAACAACCAAATCCAAGCCATTAATTATATAAACTAGTCACTAACCCGTGCGATGCACGGAAAAATTCCAAAAGAGAGAACTCCAACACTTACGCTAACTTATTACACAATCTAGAAACTGTCCTATAGGATATAGGTCCTACCTATTTCACAAAAAGCATGAATTTGTTTTAACACATCCGAAATCTCCTTCAAGTTTGGTTCCTACAACCCAATTGATGCCAGCAACTGAGTTGGCAAACTCCGCAATCAAATCCCCGATCCACAGTTCATGACAAGAGTGTAACAAACAATAGAGCATGGCAGCCATCCACAATGGGTTTCCTTGGCAATGAATTAATTATGGACTATAACAGGAGAACCATGACTATTTCTAAATATAATGCGCAAACCTACAAAATAGATGGCTTTGAAAAAGGACCAGTGCCATGTCTAGTTTGAGATGTGGAGAAACAGGAATTGCAATTGTTAGGCTCACTTAATATTTTAGCTTATATTTTTTAGCACTGTAAAGTTTAAAGATATTTTGGACTGGTAAGCAAATAAAGTTATTTTGGGATGCGTGGGATAATAATAAGTTTTTTTTTTTTTTTGGGTCAAATGGATAATAATAAGTTGTCATTAGGAAAAAAAGAGTATTAGTATTGTATTTATCCTTATTTGTGAGTATTAAATATTTATCCTTATCAATTCCTTTTAAATGGTTCAACAATCTTCTCTTGCTCAAGGCCACATTTCATATTTCCTTGACTGGCTCTTCATTCACCTCCTTAAAGAGAAGTTCTAATTTCATACAACATTGGAAATTTCAAGTAGAAAAATAGCAAGCATATCTTTGGAAGTCTATATTCAATATCTAAAAAGGCTAGTGTTCATTGATCTTTAAAATAGAATTACAAAATCTTATACGAAAAACATATTAGTCCAACAACAAATGACAATGCACACTTCAATGCAATGTTCATTTCTTGTACGGCCAAAATAAAATAAACAAACGGCTACTAAAAAACAAAGCAGGATTGCAATAGCATATTTGCTACACTTTTTTTTTTTTTTGCACAAAGCCATAATTGAGACATGTTTTTTTGTTTGGATAAAATTGCCCACCTATAATTTAAATACATACAATATCATAAGCCCTCTATTTGTTCTTTGTATAGTACTTTAATTATTAAAAGAAATACATAATTTTTCATTGGGATAAGTTAAAAATTAAATCTATAGAATTCGGGACCTTATCTCCTACAATTGGTGAATATATGCAATACCTACAACGTAACAACTGTTTCAGTAACAAAGTGTGAAATAATTTTAAAAAAAAAAAAAAAAATACAAACACAAGCTCCAACTGACAACTAACTTGTCAAACCTTAAAAACATTTATGACCCATTTTCTAAAACCATTCATGCATTTATCGTCAACAACCAAACAGCTCCAACTCTCAATAATCATGACCAACCACAGCCTACCAAATTTGGAAAAAAGAAACCATTTTCCCATATACTTTTTTCATGAGAAACAAATAAAAGAAAAGTTGTGATCTCTCTCCATAATTTGCTCTTCAATTTGTTATACCAATGACATATATTCAAGCAAAGACAATGTCTTGAGGGATCGAATAGGATCTGTGACACCAAGTGGGTAGAAATTATTTATGACATTGTCATTTACAGACATAGTTTTGAAATCCGAACCATTCAAAGAACTGTAAAAGAGAGAGATTTAAGATTTTTAAAGTCGAACCATAATGACGTCATAATTAATTTAATAATTATTTAAAAAATAAATAAATATATTAAATTTTTAAAAATATAAAAATTGACTAAAATAATTCAAATAAATATAAATATCTATATTTCATTTTTTTTTTTTTTTTTATATATCATAACTTTCATAAGACAAATAAGTAATATTAAATTAAAAGCAGACATAAATAAATATTGAGTGTAAGAGCACGATTTAGTACCGAACCAAGACAGTATCCGGTTCGTACGTGAATGGCCCAGACAATATGATTTTTAGAGCGTGGGTGTAAAGAACTAGGCTAACTGTAATCTAACCTCCCAAGACTCAATTTCATGAACGTTCAAGGTTTTTCAGTTGATATTCCGGATATTCCCCCTTAGTGACTAATACCAATCCTTCTTTCTCTTCTCCCTTTTTTCTCTCTACTTTCCGTCTCTTGTTCTTCTTTCTTTCTTTTTTTCTGTCCGATCCCCCTTTTTCGTGTTCTTCCTTTAGTTTATATATCTCCCTTTGCGCTCCATCCTCGCTGCACACGTGTAGGTTGGGTTCGGAGGATTTCTTTCTGTCCCATCTGGCACCTCCTGGAACTTCCTATAGGCAGCTGTAAGGCTGCTTTCCCACTGCTCAGGTATCACCTCCACATTAATGCGGCCAGAGAGTTGGTTGAGAGGTCATTAATGCGGAGGTAGCTGTAGCTTCAGATATTTGTTTGCCTTATCTCTTTCATCTTTAGTCGGCTACTCTACCCTTTGAGATGACTGAATTCTGAGATCTGATCGCAACGAGGCCACGTCCTGATCGTTCTCGGACGCGATCGTCCTCGGACGCGTTCTGCTGAGGACCATGGTGTCCTCGGACGGGTATATGGCCTCCGATAGGCCACTGGCCCACCAATCCTGAACTCGTTCTGAATCCTATGGGCCTATTAGTCGAACGATCCCCACATTGAGTATCTCAATCAATGGATATAAATATATATATATATATATATATACTTAAACTTTTTGTTAGAATTTAATATTCTACTACTTTTTTTGCAAGTCTTTATTTAAATTATCTTACATCATGTCTAGCCCATTTAATTACCCAATATTATTTTATTATGCCCAACCCCATTAATCACTTATGAAATTAAATAAAAAATACAAAAACTGAAGAGGGGCGGACATTGGTTTGTCCGCCCATTAAAAAACCAATTAAGTAAAAACACAGCCCAAGGCAATTTACAAAAGAAATAAGTGGCTGAATAGGTCAAGCACAACTAGTCCACCTTCTGCACCAGTCGAAAACTTCACCATGACAGTCAAGCAAAGAAGATCTGTAGAAATGGAGAAAATGCAGCGAGAGTGAGAGAGACAAAGACAATCTCATAGCGGTCGAAGCTTCAACAATGGTTGTAAGTACACAAAATAATATATATATATATATATATATATATATTTGATCTGAACCTGTGAGAACCGAATTACAGATTGTTCAAGCACTTCTTTAACGTTGACAATGTTTTGGTTTGGAGGTGGAAGGGCTTTGATTCTAAAAGCTTTTGGTTTTATTTATTTATTTATTTATTTTTTTTTTTGGGTCTATTTGTTTGCTGAGAACCCCACAACAAATATCCATAGCTTTAGATATGATAATTTCGTGGGCGCATATTAGTGGGAAGGTTTGGATTCTGCATTGGTATAGGTTAGGCTGATAGGCTCTTTATTTATGGAGGCAAAGAGATTGCAGATATATATATATATATATATATATATATATATATAGAAAAATAAAGCAGTAGGTGTTCTATTTCCAATAAGCAACAATTGAACGTTTTGAAAAACCTCTTGATTGGGAATAGGAAGAATCACCTTTAATCGAGAGACAAATTTGAAGAAGGTCTGAAATAATGCTCAATTAGTTGAAAGAATAGCAAAATGTTAATTACAATAGGAAGAGATAATGCGTACCTAGGAGAAGAACATGTATGAAGAAGTGATTTTTTTAGCAAAGTGGCAATTGAACAGGTACGAAGAAGTGATTCAGAGGAGATGAAGAGACCAGGGAGGGAAGAGAGAGAGTTTGGCATTAGAAAGGTGAATTCTGAAGTTTAGAAAGTGTGAAAGACAAGAAGAGCAAAAGGAGGAGGGGAGACAGAGGGGTTAGCATTAAAGATAATATTAACAACATTAACGTAAGATTGGGCTTTATGGTGCAGAGTTGGAAATCATTTCTTTTTAATAGTATTTTAAAATTATGAGAAATATTTAGAAAAAGTATTTTTAAATTATGGGAAAATTTTAGAAAAAAAAAAGGAAATGACATGACTGCTGATATGGCTCAATGAGAGTGTAGTAATATTAAATGCTACGTTTTAGCTTTTAGTAATATATAAATTAAGTACATTAGAAGGTTCCAATATTAACACGTGGTCACCATCCACCAATGGATCTAATATTCAAAAAATTCTAACATTACCAAGATCCATTCTGCCCTTTCATACCTGGACTGCTTCATTCAACTTAGTTTGTAGCGTTGTACTCATAACGCAGAGATTGATAGCTAATACAACTCCACCACTGTAGCATTCCATGAGCGCTTTTAAATTTTTCATACTTAGAAAGCTGTTCTTGGAATTCAATCAATTGACCCCTATAAATGGTCAGATCTGCTGAAGGAATGCCATGCAGTGATTCTGAGCCTGAATCCATGCTACTCTTTGTTACACGCTTGTCCAATTTTCCAAATAATATTTTCTTCTCCAGCATCTTCCTGTCTCCAAAATATCCAATATATTCTGAACAAATTGGATATTCTGGATTCACAAAAAGGTCAAGAACCCAGTTAGATAGTGCTACAAAAGGGTCAACTACTTCAGCCTCATGACGTTGACGACCATTTACAAAACGATTGAAGCATGCCTGGGCAATAAGGCATACATAGCCGATTCCAGTCTTCATTCTTCCATCCATGGGAACCGCCTCTATGGGGAAAGAAAAGAATGGAGGATTAAAAAGATAAGTTTTGAGGTAACAACCCTTCTTGGCCATGTTCTTTCCTGCAAGCAATGCCATAGCTGACCCCAGAGAATGCCCAGCTAGCCAAACCCTTGCACCTTCAGTAACCATTTTGCAAACATAATCCACAGCTTCTTGAAAGCAGGGGGACTTGTGAAGTTCGTTAAGGAAGCACTTGAAGTTTAACTTGACGTCACGTACCACTGTTCCTTTTTTGAGGATTGTTCCTTGGAAGGCAATAACATATTGAGGGGCAGTTGGAACAGGATCTTGGCATTTATATTCATAAATGGCACCAAATATGGAACCAGTTTTGTCTATGAACTTGTGCTTTAGTTGGAAATGGAAGGATTCCCACCAAGGTGGAGCAATAGCTTGGGTTTTATCGTGTTTCTGAAGGTAGTCATCTTCAAGAATGTACACTGCATTAAGAGCGTTTGAATATCGTTTATTGCTAAAAACTGAAAATTGAAAATAATGTAGTAAAATAATTTTTAAATGTATGAATAATGCCGTAGAACCCAATTTTTATGAAAATTTTGCTGAATTAGACAACTTGTGAGTTCTGTGAACAGTGCACAGGACTCACTGACAGAGACGCAAACCAAACTAGTAAGAACCAATCTTTGGTAATCTACGTTGTTCCTACAAGGATATTGTAAAATAGTAAAAATACATAGTGAAGTTGGTAATAAATAGAACTTCAAGAACAAAATTTTGAAGGAAGCTTAAATAAAGTAACAAAAGCAGAGAGAAAAGAGAGTAATTAAAGGTATAGAATTGTATTAAGCAGCATAAAGATAATTACAGTGAGAGACTAGGAAACACAGACATTCATTTAGAATGCCGTATCCCTATCATACCATGTTATACCAGTGTCATACGAGCCGTTTTAGATTATAATTTTTCAGAAATTAATCGTGTCACTGTATTGTACATGTGCAGGGCCAACCTTTTAACTAGGCTAATTAGGCCATTGCTTAAGGTCCCTAAGTGGAAGAGAGGCACCAAAATTTTGAACAAGTAGGGGTAGGTAGGAAAAATAAATTTTGTTTAAGATGAATTAAAATTTAAAAAAAAAAAATTTTGGCACATCCCTGTAACTAAAGAACAAAAATTCTGGTATATCTTATTAAACATTGGTACCACAAAAAATTCTTTGGTCTAAACAAAATCAATTGTCATAAAAATAACATCATTATCCTCTAGATAAACCAAAATTCAACAAGATAAACTACAAAATCCGATGAAAGAAATTAACCACAAAACAATCATGAATCACAACAAATAAAAAATATCACATCCCTAAAATTATTACCATTTCTATATCTCATTCTTGCTCTCTACCTCTTTCTCTCAAGTCTCAGCTCTTGCTCTCTGCCTCTCTCATTCTTTCTCTCTACTGGCTTCCTCCAATCTGAATAAATAATCATCCAATCACATCTGAACACTCTGATTTGAACTACGAACAGACCAACTAAGGTATAGTTTTGTTCTCTTTCTTTTGATTATGCAGATGCATTTTTGACTTTTTGTTCTCTTTCATTTTGCTCTGTTCCTTATCTGTTGCTGGCTGGGGGCCATTGATCTAAGTGTATATGTGTGTGATGCTCCATCATAGAGACTTGAACTCCAGCACTTACCCCTCACACCCTACAAGCACTTATACTTGTGAAGTGACCATCGCACCAAGAGTGTGCGGTGGTATTATTATTATTATTTTGTTATAGGTGATACTTCCGTAATAGGGTCTGTTTTGGCTGGGCTTGGTTTATTCTTGTTTGGCTGGGCTTGGACACTTGAAATTCTATTTTGGTTGGGCTTGGTGTTTTTTTTTTTTTTTTAAATCTTTAATCTTGCGTTTTTATATATGTATATTTTAGTTATATATAATAAAATGAGTAAGTCTTTATTTTATGCAGGTGTTATAGTTCGGTGAAACTACGATAATACTTTTTATATACATCATGTTCTATTACTCTACACTTGAAAGTTATTTTTTATTCTTTTTATAAATATATTGTTTGTTTAGATATGTCTACTATAAAATATGTATCTAGATATGAAAAACTTAAAAAAAGAAAAGAAAAATTAATTGAGTCTCAAAAATGATCAATGGATAAATTTGTTATTAGTAATAAACAAAATACAACACAAAATTTAGATGAAAATGTCATAAATAAGCAAGAAATTTACCAAAAAAAGTTAGAAGATAATGAAACAATACAATTGCAAGATAACAATGATGTTCAATTTTGCAATACAACAATTCTTGATAATGAACTTCAAAAGAATTTAGAACATAAATTTAAATTTAAAAAAAAAAATCCCCATTTTAGTTCTTACCTTAGGCCCTGAAATGTCTAGGGCTGACCCTATACCTGTGTCCATACTCGAACCCGTACACGTGTCTGTGTTTATGCTTCCTAGGTGAGAGAACTTTATACATAGAGCATTATAGTAAAGAAGAAGTAAAAGGGAAATAACTGAATTCCCTAAGAAGTGGGAAAAGCTCTAGCAGAAAGTTCTAACAAACTTTTGTAACTCTTAGCAATTCTGTAATTTATGTTACAACATGTGTCTAATTTCAACTTTCCTTTAAACGATGCCGTTTCTTTTTAATTTCAAGGTTAGATGAGCTGTTGTTTGGCGGAGGAATGCACTATTGTTTATCTCTCTAACTCTATCAAATTTAACATCAATCCAGCAAAAAATGCCCAACTTTTTATTCAAGAAATTGACTTTAAGGGGACAAACAGAGGGCGAGGGAGAGGGGGGGGGGGAATATAGGTAAATCCAAAGAAAAAAAATAAGAACAGAAAGATTAGACTGCTATGCTAGTTAGGTCAAAGAATAAGTCTAGTGACACAACTCATTTCATAACTTATTGGGATGATAAATCATTAATTGGTTGACAGTAAAAGTGGTGTTTGATGATGCCAAAAATCGTCAGTGAGCCGCACAATCCTTGCGTGCTCTAGACAGAACCTACGAAATAGAAACAAAGAAGATCTTGCAGAGAGTACCGGTATGGTACTGGCCAAATACCCTTTGAAGGTTAAGTTAGAGAACTTTCAAAACTCTAGAGTGTCAGAGCTGGGGTAAAATATGCGTACCTTGGTTTGTGAGGGTTTTGGGATTCTGATAGTAGCGTAAAGCTGGTATCTGTTTCTTGGTGGAGAGGGTCTTTCCTTGTAGGGAAGATCCTCATAAGTGCGCGTAATTGGCGAGATCCTTTCCTTATAGGGATTCCCTTGATTAAGGTTAATCGTAGGATGCAAGATATTTCCTTGTATAGATATCTATGGGGGTCAAGCAAGGCCATGCTAGACTTGTTATGCTCTTTACTTTCGTTGGCATCTTTTACTCCTGTCAGCTTCTCTCTTCTCGTTGGCCTGGGAATCCCCGTAATTTCATGTAGATACCACCAGGTATTGAGGTGACTTTGTTGTCTTATGGCGTTGTCAATTTCGCACTACTTCACACGCATATGAGGTTGACGGGCTCAACGGATTTGTCAGCTTCTTTTATTTCTTCCTAAAAACACCCTTGTCAGTTGCCCCCTACTCCATGGCTCCATCGCCTTAACTGACGGGTCGTGGAGTATAGCTTTCCTTTTGTTATTTATCTGTTGGAGAATGGGGTGCTCATTAATGGCTTCTTTGAGTAGATTTTATTTAATGCTAGGACACATGGCATAGGCTGGTTGGCCTCCTTTCTGAACGAAGGCATCGTTTCATTTCCCATGCTCTTTCACCCTATATATAGTTCACCACCTCTTTTCATTTTCCCGTATTTCATCTTTTCTAATCTTAAGAGAGAGAGCTATCATTCCATCAACTTAGCTACCGTCAACTTGCAGATCCTATCACTTTCAAGGAATCGTCTACTATTCTAGTAAGTTCTCTTCTCTTTTCATTCCTTTTTTATTTTTGTTTTCCTAATTGGTCGTCACTTTTATAGAAAGACCTATCAAATAGGTTCTTAGAATGCCTCCGGCACTTGTAGGTGAATAAATGTCAGGTGATAGAGAAGCGATGAGTGAGCAGTCTTCATCAATTCGTGAGGGAATGGGCTACGACAAAGTCTACTCGTCAAGTCATTGGCCCGAAGAGGGCTAATCCTGGTCATCAGAGAGGGAACCATCCACCCATTCTCCTGATGACAAAGAGGAAAGTTATGACGAAGAGGAAAAATGAGAGGGAGGAGAGGATGAGGAGAACGTGGAGGGTTATGAGGGAGAGGATAAGGAGGATGAGGGTGAGAGCGAGGGGAGAGCTTCTATGGGAGGAAGTTCAGGGAGCCTAGGGGATGTTCATACTCATCCTTTCATCCTTCCCACGATATGGACCATCAATGATTTTAAGCCGATGATGACGACCAAAATTTTTAATAACTTAAGGGGTCATTACCAAATCCCAGATACCATTCCAATCCATCTGCCTGGGAAGTATAAAAAGTGCCACTTTGTAAAAACTGCAGATGTCGGCATGCATGAAACCATATTCGCGGTCAGATTAAGATTGCCTTTGACGACACTACACCGTCAATTAGCCATTTTCCTTGTCTATCCATCAGCCAAATTGCCCTAAATGCTTGGAGGATATTCGTAGGGGCTGAAATCCTCTAAGGTCATCTTAGTAGGGGGAACCGTCAGCTTACTTTGGACAAGTTTTTTTGGTGCTACAAACCCTAACATTTCTCCTCATCTTAAGGGATATATCATTTTACAGCGAGGAAGAAGACACTTAGACTAGTGTTAGACATGCCCGACTCCAATAGAAATTGGAAGGATAGATACTTTTTTGTTCAAGGGACAGACTGGGTATGCCATCGGGAAGAATGGGTGATGATGCCCCATGGTTTTGACAATACTTGGAGTATTGTCAAGGATTCAAGTCTAGCACTGTCTGTATTTTCACATTTTGTTTATTTATTTGTCTAAATGTTTAACATCGTCTATTTTTTCACTTTTTCAGATAGCGTTTGTCCACGTATAATTGACGAGCAGGAGGCCTTCATCCGTCGAGTGCTTAAGATCCCCTTTAACGAAAGGAAGTGCAAGGACCTAATCACCCTTGGCACACTGCACGCCTATTGTGGTGGTCCTATGCCGATGCCTGCAGCTCGCAAAATAAACATATACTCCCATCGGTGTAAGTTCCTATTTCTTTGCCTCTTGCTTGGTGTTATTTTATTTTTGTTTGCTTATCTAACATCTGTCTCTTACCCTTTGCAGAAATGGAGGCAACGAGGCAAAGAGCTTTGATAAGGGCGTCGGCTACGGCGTGAAAGCAGAAGGAGAAGAAAGGGGCTTCTTCATCAGCTCCCAAGGGTGTCAGCAAGGGAATGTCCAAACGAAAGAGCAACGGGAAGGATAACCGTTCGCTTAAGAAAGGATTGGGTGTTCCGGCTGTTGACAAACAGCCAAAGCAGTCGTTGCCACCCAAACCTAGCCATAGGGCTAGTAAAGGTCTAATGATGGCGACTGGTCCCGTCACCCAGGGAACTGTCCGTCATCTTCTTATGCACAAGGAGCATGTCGTTGAGATGGTTAAGTCAATCAACAAGGAGACAAACTTGGACCCTTGTGCTGAGGAGATGAGAAAAGATTAAGGGGCGTCGGGTCTCTTTGACCTAGTCAAGGTACGTTTTTCTCATACTTTGTTTCATTTCATGTTTTCTTCTCTTGCTGATGGTTGTTTTTTATTTCAGGCATCAGTGTGCATGAAGGCTCTCCAGGACAGGTGTGTCACTGGATAAAGAGTGATCTGTTGGCTCCGAAAGTGTTAGAACATTCAAAACAAAGAGATGGATCAGTACAAGGAGGTCGTCTGCACCCTTAACAAGGAGCTGACGGCTATTATTGAAAAATTGAAGTAGGAATCTGTTCTCCTAGAAAAGGCGCTGAAGGCTAAGGAAAGTTTGGAGACGAAGCTAACGACCCTTCACAAGCAGATGAAGAAGGCTAAAGCTACCGCCTTGGTGGATTTTAAGGCCTCACAATCTTTTATTGATGCGTGCGCCGTCTACTATGGCGAAGATTTTGATGACTACCTAAAGCAGGTTGGGCCTGTCTATCTAGATCTTGACTTGTCTAAGATCTCCATGGACGACCCAGTGCCGATGACTCCTGCAAGTGCTGACACCGTTAATGAGGAGACTGATGACTCTACTCAGTTAGAGTGGGATCCAAAAGATGACGGTGTGGTCCTTGCTCAACCTACTGTCGAAGGACTCGTTACTCCTTTGGTCCCATCTAGTAATGATCCTTCTCTTGACACTTTTGCTCAGGACGTCTAGAATCCTTCTGCCAAAGATGACAAGAACCCTCCTTCTCAAGACACCCAGAGCCTTTCAGCCTAGTTTTTATTTGTTTAACTTTTTATGTATTCTATCTTACTTTCAGATGATGTTAAGTGCCTTTTTTGTTTTTAGGCCCCATTGTAAAAACCTTTTATTTATGGCGTCTATTTAACATTTTACATTCGTCACTTTTATTATTTTTTGCTATGTGTTGATCTTTATTTTGAGATATGCGTATGTCCGTCCATCTTTGTGCATGTTAGGATGTACTTTTCCCCTAAAAGTACTTGGTGAATAATTAGGATGAACCCATCTACTTCAGTGTACTCGTCTATCTATAGACTTAACAATGAACTCATCTACTTGTAGACCTAATAATGAACTTGTCCACTTGGGGATCTAATAATGGACTTGTCCACCTGGGGACATAATGATGAACTCTTCCTTTGGTGGACTTAATAATAAACTCGTCCACTTGTGGTCAAGGCATCCCCATGGGATGAATTCGTCCACTTGTAGACTTAATAATTTCAAGGCATCCCCATGGAATGAACTCGTCCACTTGCGGACTTAATAATGAACTCGTCCTCTTGTGGACTTAGTCATAGATGTAGTTTTGTAGAGGCACATACATACAAAGATCATATTTGAATAACTCCTCTTATTGTGATAAATGCGTGCATAAGTAAAAAATTGTTCTTGAAAGAATAAAAAGCTACCCTTTAGACTTAAAAAGTACTGTAGATAGTAAAAATTAATTAAAAGGAAGTAAACTAAAAATGAGAAGTGTTTCTCTTCGTGCCTTTGTCTACTGGTAATATTTCTTCAAGTGCTCCATGTTCCATGGGTGGTGCAACTTTTGCCCGATTAGCGTCTCCAAGTGGTAGGTTTCCTTCCTCTACCATGAAGCAATTCTGTAGGATCATTCCCAATTAGGTCCTAGCTTTTCCTAGGAGGGATCTCTTGTAGTGCCTATCACCTTTCTCAAGACAGGATCTCTAACCTGAAAGTCTCTATGCCTAACTCTCAAGTTATAGTGCTTGGTCATGAGCTTTTGGTATCGTGCTAATCTTTGCTCAGCTGCTGCTCTGACCTCATCCACTAGGTCAAGTTGCAAGCGCATAGCTTCATCGTTCCTACTCTTGTCATGGTTTCCCACTCTATAGCTTGTAAGTTTGACCTCAGTTAGGATGATGGCCTCACTTCCAAATGCTAGTCAAAATGGTGTCTCTCCTGTAGGCGTCATTGTCGTCGTCCTGTACGCCCATAGAATGCTTGACAATTCTTTTGGCCATATACCCTTTTCCCCCTCGAGCCAAGTCTTGATAATTTTAAGCAAGGATCGGTTCGTGACCTCGACTTGTCCGTTGGCCTGAGGGTGGGCAGATGAGGAGTGGTGATTCTTGATCTCCAACTGCAAGCAAAAATCTCTGAACGAGTCATTGTCGAACTGCTTCCCATTGTTTGAGATCAGTACTTTAAGTATGTTGTACCTGCAGATGATGTTCCTCCACACAAAACTTCGTATGTTCTTCTTTGTGATGGTGGCCAGTGCTTCAAATTCCACCAATTTGGTAAAGTAATCTGTGCCAACTATTAGAAACTTCAACTATCTCATTGCTATTGGAAATGAGCCCATGATATCCAACCCCCATTGAGCAAAAGGCCATGGGGTCGTCATCGGAGTGAGCTCTTCTGAGGGCTATCTGATGACTTGGCTAAACCTTTGACCTTTATTGCATGCTTTGACATAGGCTTGGGCATCCTTCTATATGGTGAGCCAATAGTATCCATCTCGAATTAGCATGTGCACCAATGACCTTGACCCAGAATTATTCTCACAAATCCTCTCATGGACTTCTTTCTTGACATAGTCTGCTTCCTCGGGGCCTAAGCACCTTAGATAAGGGTGGGAGAAGCCTCTTTTGTACAAGACATCCTTTATCAGGACGAAACGTGCTTCCTGGACCTTTAGCTTTCTTACAGCCTCCTTACCGTCAGGTAGTGTGCCGTCTTTCAAATAAGAAACTATCGGTGTGGTCCAGTTGCTTCTCGAGTCTGTTTCCTACACTCTGATACCATCTATCAAAGGTAAGAGCTGAATAAAAGAAAGTACCTTACTGGGGATAAGCATGTGTTCTGCTGATGTGGGTTTCGCAAAACGGTCAGCTTGCTCATTCTTTTCCCTGGGGATTTTAATAAACTTGGTCCAAAACTTGCCCATCCGTTTCCTTACTTGCTCTAGGTATTTCTTCATTCTTTCCCCTTTGCATTCATAGTCACCGTTCACCTGGCTTATGACCACTTGAAAATCACAGTACACAACCACACTCGTGGCCCCTACGGCTTTGGCAAGATCCAGTCCTACCACTAGAGCCTCATATTCTACTTCATTGTTGGTCGCAGGGAAGTCAAGACAAACCATACATTCGATCTTGCCCCTTCCAATGAACAAAGTACTATACCTGCTCCACCAGCCTGCCTGTTAGACGATCTATCCGTGTAAATACTCCATTGAGGATGTTTTCCTACCCCCTAGCCTTCCATGTTGGTGAATTTCGCAATGAAGTCAGTGATCACTTGTCCCATTATGGCAGTAGGTAGGCGATACTTTACATTGAATTTGCTTAACTCTATTGCCTATAGTGCCATCCGTCCAGCCGTTTCAGGGTTACTCATTGCCCGCCGTAGAGGATTATCTATCAGAATGACCATAGCGTGGGCCTGGAAGTATGGCTTGAGTTTACAGGCTACGGTAACTAAAGCAAAGGCAAGCTTTTCTATGGGTGGGTATCTCTCCTCGGTGCCACGAAGTGCCTGACTAGTGTAGTACACGGGCTTCTGCACCCCATCTTCTTCTCTGACTAAGGTCACACTGACGGCAGCTAAGGAGATGGCTAAATAGAGAAATAGGTCTTTCCCTGGCTGGAAGGGACTTAGCAACAGTGAAGATGAGAGGTATGCTTTTAGATCATCAAAAGCTTGTTAGCATTCAAGTGTCCACTCGAAGGACTTCTTTAGCGTGTGGAACAAAGGTAGATACTTGTCCGTCGCCCTTGAAACAAACCTGTTTAGTGCAGCTACCTTGCCATTGAGGCATTGCACTTCTTTTGTGTTCCTTGGTGGTGCCATCTCCATTATGGCCCTGATCTTGTCTAGGTTGATTTCGACACCTCTTCAAGATACCATGAACCCTAAAAATTTTCCAACCATCACCCCAAATGTACATTTGCTTGGATTAAGTTTCATGTTGTTAGAGCGAAGGGTGTCAAAGGTCTCCTTGAGGTTGTCTAAATGATTTCCCTCCCTTTGACTTTCCACTAGCATGTCATCCATGTAAACTTGGACATTTCTTCCAATCTGATGTGCAAATATTTTGTTCATTAACCTCTAATTCATTGCGTCCGTGTTCTTGAAATCGACGACATTACCTTGTAGTAGAAGAGGCCTTGGCTAGTGATGAACGAAGTTTTCTCCTAGTCAGCTTCGTCCAATTTGATCTGGTTGTAACCAGAAAATGCGTCTATAAAGCTCAATAACTAATGTCTTGCTGTTGAGTCTATTAGGATGTCAACCTGCGGAAGGGGGTAACTATCCTTGGGCAACGCCTTGTTCAAGTCCATGAAGTCTACACACATCCTCCATTTTCCGTTTGCATTTTTTAACCATCACTTCATTGGCTAGTCAGTCGGGGTAGAACACCTCTCTGAAGAACTCTACATCTTGCAATTTGCAAACTTCTTCCGCTATAGCCCAGTCTCGTTCTTGGGCAAACACTCGTTTCTTTTGACGAATAGGGGGAAAAGAGGGTGACACATTCAACCTATGCACCATGACTGAAGAGTCGATCTAAGGCATGTCTTCAGGGTCGATCTAAGGCATGTCTTCATGACTCCAAGCAAAGACATTCTAGTTTTGTCTTAAGAATGCCGTGAGCACTTGGCGGACTGGTGAGGGTGCCGATCCTAGTCGTTCACTCAGGCCTAGAGTTATTGAGAAATATCTCCTCCAATCCTTCAACGAGCTCTACGACCACCCTATGTTTTTCAATGTTCATGGTTTGCAAATGGTCGTCCATCTCCAACATTACTATGTAGCACTCTCATGCTGCCACTTGGTCCTCACGTGCCTCTCCTACTCCATATTCGATGGGGAATTTGATCATCAAGTGATATGTTGAAGTCACAGTCTTCCATAAGTTGAGGGTAGGTCAGCCTAGTATGGCATTATAGGTAGATGAACAGTCGGCAACGAGGAATGTAACATCCTTACTAATTTTCTGAGGGTAGTAGCCGACTGTCACGGGCAATCTGACCACACCGAGGGGGTACACCTTGTTCCTTCGAACCCAACGAATGGCACGTTGGTTGGTATGAGTCACTCTCTCTCGATACTCATCTGCTGGAATGCCGGGTAGTAGAGGATATCAACAGAGCTTCCATTATCAACCAGGACCCGGTGAGTATTGTAGTCCTCTACCTGAATACTAATAACGAGTGCATCGTCGTGTGGGTGGTGGAAACGTTGAGCGTTTTCTTCTAAGAACCCAATTATAAGGTTGTCAACTCGCGCCATTTTTGGGATGAAACCTGTTAGTTGGACGTTCTGAACCATCCTAAGGTAGGTCTTATGGGCCTTTTTGGATGAACTTGAAGCTGTGGTGCCCCCTACAATCATCCTTATGTCCTCTATGGGTAGCCTTAGGTGCTCGTCATCCCTTCTAACAACCTGCTCCTGTGGTAGATTTGCCCTTTCTTTACTAATGAATCACTATAGTTTCCCTTGTCTATTAAAGGTTTCAATCTACTGCTTCAGGTCATAACATTCAAATGTGTCGTGACCATGATCCAAATGAAAACAACAATATTTGTCTCTGGACCTCTTACTGGGATCTCTCTTTAACTTGCCAGGCCACGTTAAGGTCGTGTCGTCCTTGATCTACATCAACACCTGATCAATCAGGATAGTTAGCGGGGTGAAGTTGGTGAACCTTCCAATGGGGGGTTTGATGCGCCTATCCTCCCATCGGTCTCTGGCTCTAGTCATCTTCTGTCTCCTTTCCTGTCAAGCCTCTTCTTGCCTTCCCTCTTCTGGGGTTTCTCCTCTCGGGCTTACAGCGCATCCTCTACGCTCATGTACTTAGTAGCTCGATAAAGCACATCTGTCATGGTCTTTGGGTTGTTTTTGTATAAGGAGAACAAAAACTTCCCCTTCCGCAGGTCATTGGTGAATGCAGCAACAAGTATCTTATCATCAACTTCGTCTATCAAGAGGGCTTCCTTATTGAAGTGAGTTATGTAGGATCTTAGCATCTTGTCCTCCCATTACTTGATGCTCATCAAGCATGCAATGGACTTCTTATACTTGTGCCCCCCGCTAAAGTGTGAGGCAAACTGTGTGCTCAGCTCCTTGAAGGTACTAATGGAGTTGGGCATTAACCTACTGAACCATACTCTTGCAGGACCCTTCAGTGTAGTTGGAGAGGCTCGACATATGATCTCGTCCGCCACGTCTTACAAGTGCATAAGGGTTTTGAAGGACTTCAAGTGATCTAAGGGATCCTTTGATCCATCGTAAGTTCTACCTGCAGCATATAGAACTTCAGCAAAAGGAGGAACGAAGTGATGGTGCCGTAAAAGGCAAGTCAGTTCGGTGGACTAACTCATCGAGGTCACTTGACACCCGTCATCTGAGGGCGTTCATCATAAAGTCCATCTGCTCCTTCATCATCTACATTTTCGCGACTATATGTGGTGGTGCTTTTTTCACGATGAATGGACGGCTGATATCTTGTCGCTCTTGTCTACTTGAAGCATTACTACCTTCTGGTCCTTCTCGGTCCCTCCTTTCGGCTCTGGTGCCCCCTTGCTCTTTTTCATGATTGTTGGGCCCAGCATCCCTTTAGCGCAACTGTTCCTCTAGGTCATGGTTTTGTTTAGTAAGGCGTTCCATAGTCACAACTAGGGTCTGTACCTATCTTTCAAGGGCAGTAGTGCGTTGTTCTTCTCCGATATGGTTATTGGTTGCCATCAAGTGAGTGAGTACCACACAACTCTTTGTTTGGGAAGCGATAATATGGCAGTTACTATTTACTTTCCCACAAACGGCGCCAACTGATGATGCTAAAAATCGTAAGTGAGTCGCACAGTCCTCACGTGCTTTAGACAAAACCTGCAAAATAGAAACAAAGAAGACCTTGCAAAAAGTACCGGTGTGGTATCGGCCAAATATCCTCCGAAGGTTAAGTTAGAGAACTTTCATAACTCTAGAGTGCCAGAGCTAGGGTAAAATATGCATACCTTGGTTTATGAGAGTTTTGGGATTCTTATAGTAGCGTAGAGCTGGTATTCGTTTCTTGGCGGAGAGGGTTTTTCCTTGTAGGGAAGATCCTAATAAGTGCACGTAATTAGTGGGATCCTTTCTTTATAGGGATTCCCTTGATTAGGGTTAATCGTGGGATGCAAGATATTTCCTTATATAGATATCTGTAAGGGTCAAGCAAGGCCATGCTGGAATCGTCATGCTCTTTACTTTCGTTGGCTTCTTTTACTCTTGTCAGCTTTTCTCTTCTCGTCGGCCTGGGAATCCCCGTCGTCTCATGTAGATACCGTCGGGGAATGAGGTGATGTCGTCGTCTTATAGCATTGTCAATTCCGCACTACTTCACATACGTTTGAGGCTGACGGGCTCAACAGATTCATCAGCTTCTTTTATTTCTTTCTAAAAACACCCTTGTCAGTGTTAATGGTGGACTTGACAAGAGTAATAGAGATATTACAAAATTTACTGTATAAAATTTTACAAACTTATGTGTCATCGATCACAAAAAAAAAAAAAAAAAAAAAAAAAAAAAAAGATATTCATTTATTAAGTTATTGAAATCTACCAATCCCATTCATTGGTACAACAATTTGTAGTACTTATGTAAAACTTATAGTATCTTTTGCATTTTCCACTTTGCTTTTATCACACCAAAAAAAAAAAAAAAAAAAAGGAAAATGGAAAATGAAATATGAATAATGTATGCTGTTTAATTTGGATGCGTTATTGAAATACTGTGAACAAGACAGCAACAAAAAAGTATGTCATTGAATTTTAATGATACTTAACCTAACATGATGGCCTCGCTGCATACATGGAAGAGGGAGTTTTGGTGAACGTCTTATACTTTGGATGCATTGGAATCCCCTTTTAGTTCGTTATTGGCTGAATGAAATTCCTTAACAGTTGATTACACCCTGTTAGTACAGTATTGGTTAATGGACTTACCAGTCATTAGCATCTCTGGGTATTGGTTCTGAAAGGCTGAAATTTTCACTCGTAGACGACATTACTCCTTTTTTGAGTTTCTTGGCTGCAAAAGTTTAGTCAAAACAATAAATTTTACACTAAGAAAGAAATTATCTAATTAAATACTTTGTAACAAGTCTCACCCCACACAAACAAATTCTCAATAAAATAGAAGTTTTACTGATTTTATTACACACACTTTGCTACACGCCACTCTTGTTTTCTTATTTCACACCACTTTGCTCTACACGCTACACGCTACACACTACTCTTTCTTTTTTTGATCACATACTCTTGCATACTTCGCAATTGGTGGATAACTTTACATAGAATGCATAAAAGGCCAACCTATACTACAATCCAAAAACATAGGAGATAAGGCATTAAAAAGGCCTATATTAAAGTCATGCCAACATGCAAATGTATAAGTCACACAAACACACAAATATATAAGATTAGACCCCTTGGTGATTAATGTTGCAGGACAGAACACACCAGTCACCTTATTCATTACTTTCCAATTCAGTGCTCCTTTATACTAGCATCTGACAGAATCTGCAATCTATATCAGCCTAACAGTCTCTTAACTACCCCTTATCTACCTCATCTCTAAGCATATTAAGCACATGCTCAATTACAGTAACGGCACATTTTTTTATTACAGTAGCTACACATTACAAGATACACAGTAACTGCCATCTGCACTATCACAAGCATAAACCATATCTTAATAATATAGGACATAAAAGATTAAAAATTTGTAGCCTCACCTTCCACCCTTTTGCTTTGTTTTTTTGGGGTGAGAAAAGACTTGGTCAAAAGATCATTGGCCCTTGTCAAGTAATCCCAAAACATGTAAATGATGTGATGTGTTCAGCCATGCATGAACATATAAGTAAGAATATATCAGAGAGTAGAGAACCTTGCCAATTAATGTGTCTCTGTAGAGGTTGGGGAAGACCATCAGCTTCAGACTCTGCGCACGATTCAATTAGTTCAACTGATCTGGATAATTCAAAACTATTCAGATCAATACACAATTGCCAAAAGACATAAAGCCCATCTATAGGAAACTCATCCAACTAGCTATTTATATAGAGAGCAATACAAATTTTTCTAATCAAGGCAGCCATTTAAACCCAATAAACCAATACAAATTGCAAATCAAGGCAACCCTTTAAACCCAATAAACCAATACCATTTGCTAATCAAGGCAACCCTTTAAACCCAATAAACCAATTATGAAACTTAAATAGACTATGGACCCATCCGATACAAATAATGATTAGTTTCTAGTTGAAAGTTTTGAGGATACACGGTGCAAAAGCCAAAAATAAAAAAATAAAAAATAATTTAAACAGTCTAGAATTTAGAGTTTGGAGTAGAACAGTCTAGAATTTCGAGGGCACACTTCTATTTATACCATTAAGCAAGTCTGAGCAAGTTTTCGGAGGCAAAAACACTTTCAGGTTCCGTGAATTTAAATTTGTTCTCTGCAACAGACTTAGAGTAAGTCTGGTGACATGGCAGGTTTGTTTAATCTTTTATGATCTGCCTCGTTTTTTCTACTGGCCACAGCACACGTTGAACTTGCTGATCTTGTAGTCCAGCACTTACTCTATAATTTCTCGCTTTGACATTACTCGAAAAATACAAAATAAAAATTCTCGCTGTCTATGTGAATCTATGTCTTCAATCCGGCATTGAATGAAGAGTTTGTTGGACGATTCTTTACTTTTTTTAGATCCTAGTCCACTTAGAGCATTTTTTTTTTTTTTTTTTGAACAAATACTCAAATAGAAAAAAGTATCAATTTTACATATTTAACTCCCAAAATCACTTATATTAGTTGATGATACACAAAAAATCGTCAGTGAGTTGATCATCCACATACACACCAATGGCTGAACCTGAAGAACAAAAGAAAAGAACTAATCAAAAAGCACCGGTGGGGTTCCGGTCAAAAACCCTCCGAAAGTTAAATCAGTGATAGAAGAATCTAAGAACTCAAGAGTGCAAGAGCTAAGGAGAATTCACATACCTCAAGAAGGTTGGGTTTTTGGTTTATATAGAAGTGAAGAGTTGACCCGAATCCCTCGATACAAGGGAATTTTCTTATAGAGAGAAGGATCCCAAGATATTTGGGATCACCTTCCCATATATAGAGTAGGATCACACGAGGAAGGTTTGCCACCCTGTGTCGATCAATCAAAAATTATCCTTATCAGCTCTTGGTGACGGGGTCAATCGGCATGGGAATGATCTGATGGATTAAGAGGATGCGTGACGAATCCCTAATGATGGAGTCAATTGGCATGGTCACGATCCAATGGGTCAAGACGATGAATGACAGATCCCTGATGACAGAGTCGATTAGCATGGTCACGATCCGATGGGTCAAGAGGATGCATGACATCCTTTGACAAATCCTTGATAACGGAGTCAATCGACATGGTCACAATCCGATGAGTCAAATATGGTGACGACCCTTTGATACGTGACGACCGTTAGGGTAGAGTGTGTCGCATGGTGTCAGGGAAGGTACTTGACAATGCTTTTGGTGGCCAAAGACTCTTTTGATGAGCTCATGATGCTTTTGGTAACCGAAAACTCTAGGGTGCTAAAAAATTTTTGGATGGTGAAAATATTCCCTATCATTAGTCAAGCTAAAAATTATGTAAATCTGCAAAATTGTTATAATAACTGTGTAAATTTACACTGACACCATTCACTTTGCATATAGTTTTTTTCGTTACGTATTTCAAAACTGAAGAAAAAGAGTGAATAATAGTTATTGTGTGTGAAGAAAAAAAAAACAATTAAAAAATAAGAAAAATTGAATATTTTAATATAATGTAATGAAAAATAAATCATCCAATATGAGGTGTTTTGAAAAATGAGTATACAAAATAAAAAATAAAAGTATTTTTTTTATACGAAAAAATAAAGGAACAAAAATTTGGACCTCAATCAAGGCAAATGGGTTTGGGAAGCAAAAATTGGTTGAGAATATCAATTCTGAAGCTTGGAAAAATAAACCCAAGTACACAATCTTTAATATGACTTGGAAAACCCATAACCACTGTCAAGACCAAATTCTTTTTTTTCTTAAAAAAACTCATTTTGTTAATGGACTAAAATTTATGCTACAAAAATTCATTTTGTTAATCTGAACACAATAAACAGCAAACCCAACAACACAATTTCATTGAATTTTTACTGAAAAATGGTTTTTTTATTTACTTTCCAAGCCACAAGATCGAGTTTGAGATTTGTAAAGTGTGCAATCTGAACCACAATTAAAGCCAACACAAACCATTTTTCAGTAAATATTCAATGAAATTGTGTTGCTGGTTTGCTGTTTATTGTGTTCAAATTAACAAAATGAATTTTTGTAGCATAAATTTTAGTCCATTAACAAAATGAGTTTTTTTAAGAGGAAAAAAAAAAGAATTTGATCTTGATGGTGGTTATGGGTTTTCCAAGTCATATTAAAGATTATGTGTACTTGGGTTTATTTTTCCAAACTTCAGAATTGATATTCTCAACAAATTTTTGCTTCCCAAACCCTTTTGCCTTGATTGAGGTCCAGATTTTTGTTTCTTTATTATAAAAACATATTTTTTCTATTTTATATACTCATGTTTCAAAACACCTCACGTTGGATTATTTATTTTTCATTACATTATATTAAAATATTCTTCTTCTTTTTTTGTGGTTGAATAATTTCTTTTTTTTTGATTCGTTAGATAAGATAGTTGCCAAGGACTCCGCGGAGATGTAAGCCAATCATTATAGTAATAAATTATGGATTTGATTGTCACATCGCATGTATAATCTCAAGATCATGAAGGTTTTTTTTTTTTTTTAAGAAATATTTTATATAAAAGAAAGTTAATTAAATTTTTGGCCAATTTTTTATATTTTTTATGAAAATGATGTCAATACTTTTTTTTTTAAGAAATATTTTTCATTACATTATATTAAAATATTCTTCTTCTTTTTTTGTGGTTGAATAATTTCTTTTCTTTTGATTCTTTAGATAAGATAGTTGCCAAGGACTCCGCGGACATGTAAGCCAATCATTATAGTAATAAACTATGGATTTGATTGTCACATCGCATGTATAATCTCAAGATCATGAAGGTTTTTTTTTTTTTAAGAAATATTTTATATAAAAGAAAGTTAATTAAATTTTTGGCCAATTTTTTATATTTCTTATGAAAATGATGTCAATACTTTTTTTTAAGTAGTTTATTAACAAGTGGATTTTAGGAAAATATTATCGTTTATAATATTCTAATTATCTTTTATCCCTTTAGTACCCACATGCGATTTGCAATGTCGAAGTTATATTAATATTCAATTAGCAAATTGCAAAAATAATATCCACGGATGTTCAAACTTCGAAGTTGGACTTGGAAGCAAAAGTCAAGACAACTAATTTGAAGGGGTTTGGTTTGGAAACTAGAAACCAATCTCCCATATTGAAGGGGTTTGGTTTGGTACATGTGTTTAAACACGTGTTTTCAATTTTTAAATAACATTACACATATTTCCATACACTTTTTCACTCACACGTATTTTCAAAAAATACAAACAATATTACTAAAACAATATTACCAAATGGGCCCACTTTATACTTCTCATCATAATCCTGTAAATTTTAGGCCCAAAAAAAAAAAAAAATTATCTAATAATATTGTCAGGGGCGTCTCCAGGAATTTTGTTTAGGGGGGTCATTAAAAAATTTTAATATAAAAAGAACTTGAATATAACAAATTATCGACAAAATAAAATTAATACATGAAGTTTTACAATTTTCTTCTACAAGTTTTCAAATTTTAAATTGTTATATGATAATTCATTATGAGTATCTATGCTCAATGTGGATAGCTATGACTATTTTATTTTGTTAAGTCTATCTAACATTTTTATTTTTATGCCGTTGTTATTATCTATTTGTTATTGTTTTTATAAAATATTTTAAACTAAATGACTAAACTAAACTCATTAGCTTCGTATTAATTATTGAGGCACACAACTACACTCATTCATATATAAACTTATACACTTTGCATCTACTTAACCAATCAAATGCTTGGACAATCACTAATTTTACAATTTTTTTCTTAAATTTTACTAACTTTATAAAAAAAATGTTATTATAACATGATAATAATACACACACATGTAACAAACCATCTCTATTTCCTAATTATTAAATTATATAAATTTATATTGTACACACAAATGTCCACACACATCATAATTCACAAAAATAGCATTATGACAAAAAGTAATACACACTATCAATATTAGACACACTCACACACATAATATAAATTTATAAAAAAGAGTGATACTTACGATTCACAAACACTGACTTTTTACTCTTAAAGTTAGAAATACTTGTAATAAGGGTGTGCAAAATTTAAGTTAGGGTGTGCAAAAATATTTTTAAAAATAAATTAAAGTATTAAACTAACAAAAATAAATAAATATTTTATATATATAATTTTTTTTTTTTTTTTTGAAGTCAGAATGGGCGGCTGAACCCCGTGAATATGGAACGCCGCCCCTGAATATTGTGACCTTTTGGAAAAGTGAGACGTATGTATGGAATTTGGGGCTTCCATTTTGGCATTTTTTAATATCCCTTGTCACTTGGGGGTTAGGGCCAACTAAAGAGCCAATATTTTTATTTTGATAGTTTGCTAGAGACGGCAAGTTTTGTCATCAGTTTTTCTTTTTTTAGATGAGTTTTGTCGTCAACTTTGACTTGTCATAAGAATAAGACAAGCTTAAAAGTTGTGAAAACAACACAAGTGCGTAATAATAAATTAGAGAGTTTATGAATGGTGAGCTAGTGGAATGATTACAATTCTCCGGATGCTTTCTTCCAAGCTGTTTCTTCCAAACAGTTTGGTTAAGTCCACCACCACACATTTTTTATGAAAAAAAGGGTATGTGGGTGACCTGAGCTGGAGTTGGAGTTATAATTGTGCACTCAACCCCATCAAAGATACTAGTGAATATAAGCTGAGATTATAGAGTTTTATCCCCAAGCGCTTCACCTTACAGGATTTAAATCTGGAACCTCCACTTCCCAAAACATTAAGAGTGAGGCCATGATCACTAGACCAACCACCTCTGATAGTATTCCACCACCATACTTATCCTTCCAAGCTGTTTTCTTCCAAATAGCTAATAATATCTGATTCATAAGATTAATCTAAGTACATAAAGTTTATATATAAATGATTTGATTACTCAAAATAAATCAATATAAAAGTGTAAAAGTATAGCTATATACTTGAAAAGTTATATATTGCTTGACTGCCTTGAATACTTAAAAAAAAAAAATAACAAAAATATCATTTTTGGTCTTTACATTTTGAGGCAACAATCAATTTGATCCATATATTTTGATAACAATCAATTTAGTCTCTTTTATTTTAAACTTGTTGTCAATTTTGACTTTTACCATTAACTCACTAATGAAAAATACAACATTTTAAACTTACGTGGCAAATTAAAATAATAATAAAAATTTTTGATAGATATTAAAAAATTTCACCTGAGCATTTTAATTTGTCTTTTACTTTTCTCTTTGTAAGGAGGCAAACTAAATTTTTTCTTTTGTAGGGAAAATAATGATCTTTTCATCCATGCATGAAAACTGAGAATTACATTGGTACTTGTGCTTTTTATTATACTGCATGGGGGAAAATTAATCTAAATAGTATCTTATAATCTTACGGGGAAAAACGTTTCCATAGAATGGTTATAATGTGAATTTAAGAATTGAAGTTTTGTTTTTTGTTTTTTTTATCTCAACTTTTTTTTTCTAATTAATCTAAATTTTAACTTTTAAAAATAAATTAATTTTTAACTTTTTATAACACATATTTAACATAAAAATTACCAAAACTATATTTTTTTATTATATATAAATACTATATAAATAAGTTACCGATAAAAATCAATTCTCAACACTTATATTCTCTATTTTATATCAAAAATAGTATTGTGGATAGAGTATAACTCTCTGTCTCTCTGCCCATGCAGCTATACAAGTGGAGAAAAAATAATCCACAATGCTAGTTGCCAAGGCTAGTAGGGGATTCCACCAACAACTGTGGTTTGATTCAAACTCTACCAATGTCAGAGAAACTTCTTGTGGTTGAATAATTTCCCTTCTTTTGATTTCTTTTGATTCTAACTCACGCTTTCCTAGAGTGGTTTATTAACAATAATTGCTCTAAATGCATTCTAGGATAACATTATCCTTTATAATATTCTAATTATCTTTTATCCCTTTAGTTCCCACATGCATGCGATTTGCAATGTCAAGGTTATATTAATATTCAATTAGCAAATTGCAAAATTAATATCCATGAAAGTTCGAACTTCGAAGTTGGACTTGGAAGCAAAAGTCAAGACAACTAATTTGACGGGGTTTGGTTTGGAAACTAGAAACCAATTTCCAGATTGTCGCTTCCAGGAAACTATATACTCCACTCTATGCTTCTCATCATTATAAATAGCATTTGACAGCATTCCTGGCGTTTCTCACCCTCAGTGAAAATTTGGCCTACAACTCCAATTTTGCTTTATTCCAAAATCCAAACTCTTTCAGCAAGATTACCAACCTGACTCTTGTTGAATTTCTTCATTGTTTTATAAACTTGGAACATTAGCACACCCTTGACATCTCTACACACCACACTGCCTTAACCAAATCCAAAAAACCAGCAGGTTGCTTGACCCAGAATTTGAAGGACTTAAAAAGGTTTAGGAAAATTATTGGTGCTATTGAAATTTTTTAGCTGTAAACATTTGCTTGCATGCATTTTAGACGGTACCCTTTAGAGTTTAGTCTTGTTTCTTCGATGAATCATAAACTGATTTACATAATATTTTGAACTATATTTCTTTGCTGTGATTTGGGTTTTGGTTGCTTTTTTTATCAGCTCTACTGATTTTGATAGTTCACTTGAGCCTACGGTCACAATTTTGAATGGCTTATCTGTTCTTGTAGTTTTGTTTTTGGTCATAGACGTAATTAGGTCAACCGAATATTAACTTTTCGAATATTAGATTCTTTAATATGAGTTTGTGGCTCCAAATTAACTCAACCAAAAAAAAAAAAAAAATTACTTATATTTTTACTATTATTAATAGGTCTCACTACACTTTTTAATACTATTTATAGGTTCATTACAAAAAAAAGTTTTCAGTATCAACTAAATAAGTTGTTCTCAAACGAACACTTATTAAATAGAAATGTCTGGCATCGATCACTTCTTCATGTTTTGTCTTGATCCCACTTAGCCTCCTAAGCTCTTTTTCAGTTCATTTGTTCTACTTAATTGATGGATGTTTTGTGAATATTAAATTGTTCATTGACTTTTGAAACCTTCTTTTTTCTTTTTTTTTTCTTTTTTTTGCCTCAGGTGGGTGAAGGACTTCAATAACATTATTTAGCACTTCTTTCTTTCGCACATTGTGCAGGTTGGTACCTTTTTATCCTGAAAGTTTTATTGAGTGTAAAAATGTTCAATTTCAATATATGTCGAACATCAATTGGCTCCAAAAACAATTCAAAGGCTTTTGCTTCTCCCATGGTAGTTTATTTCAAAGGAAATCAAGAAGAGCGGAACATAAGGAGTAATGCCTACTGAGAAGCAAAATTTCCTCAAATCAGGACCAGGACATCTCACCGCTGTTGTCGACTGGTAAAAAACAATTTCTGAGTTTCATTATTAAAAAAAATATTTATAAAAAAGATCGCATCATGGATCAACCTTTTTAATTCGGGTGAAAAAATTCAGGTTTGAATATGGTATTTTCCTTTGGGTTTGAGATCAAATTTGCCGCATTTAATTTTACTTTCACCTCTCCAAAGAGAATATATTAATAATTTTGCTCTTAGTGAGTAGTGACTCACAATTATTATTATTTTATTTTTTTAAATCAATAGTTGAGATGACTTGAACCCTAAATATTTTTGTTAAAAACAGAATGAGATATCAGTTAAGGTATATATATTACTCTTAATCATTTTAATATTGATAGATTATGTTTGTTGTGATAAACACTGACTTGAAAATGCTAAAAATTAATATTACAAATTTTACTATATAAATTTTACAAATTGACCAACTTGACAATGAATGTGAACAGTGAATTTCAATAGAATTTTTTTATAACCACAACATTTTCATAACAAGTTAAGGTGTCAATAAAATAAAATAAGATTACATACCAACTACAATTTTTCTTTAAAATTTTTGTAAGATTTTGTTACGTTTGTAGACTTTCTTATTTCAATAACATTAAAAAAAAAATGTACAATTTCTTTTAAAAGAAAAGAGAGAATAAATTATTGAATTAGTGAAATATATAAGTTTGTAAATCTTATATGGTAAAATTTATAATATTTCTAACATCAAGAATATTAAATTACTCCTATGAAGTCTACTATTAACACCAATTTTACGTCAACCACTAATAATTTGTAATCTCAAGTACAAGTTATGAAATAAAATGTGTCACTTGCCTTTATTCTTTGGCCTAACTAAAAGTCTGGCACAACAGTCTCATTTTTCTATTCTTCTTTGCATTAATGCATTTACCTACTCCATTTTTTCAGTCCCCAGAAAGTTCATTTCTGAATAAAAAGTTGATCATATCTTGTTGGGTTCATGGCTTGATCTTAAATTCTGGTGTATTCATATTATACCATATGCATAGATTGGTTATACCAGATGCATCTCAAAGGTGTTTGTAATGGTCTAATGTAATTTTATTTCTTTCCCTACTTAGTTGATATGTGGCGTCTCTTCTTTTATTGAAAAATTCTACTTATTAATAAGTAAATTAACTTCACCTTAGATTTCTACTACGTACTATACAATCTGTCAATCTCCTTGCAGGAGCGACAAACATTACCGAAGATCGGTTGTTGCCAGCTTAGTTGAAGGAGTGTACATTCTTGAACGTGACCGCCAGAAGAACCGCCAAGAATCTCAAGCTCTTGCTCCACCTTGGTGGGAGTCCTTCCATTCCAATTAAGTCAAAAACTCATAGACAATAACGACTTATCCATATTCGGTGCCATTTATGAATACAAATACCCACCTTCTTCTTCTTCTTCTTCTTCTCGAAACATCCCGCACTATGTTATTGCCATTCGGGGTACACTCCTCAAACGACGCACATGGTCACAAGACTTCAAGTTAAACTTCCAGTGCTTCTTTAACGAACTTCACCAGAGTTCCCGCTTTCAACAAGCAGTTGAGTTTCTTCGCAAAACAGTTAAGTCTAAAGGTGAATCCAGCGTGTGGTTAGCTGGACATTCTCTGGGGTCAGCTATGGCACTGCTTGCGGGAAAGGAAATGGCCAAGGAGGGTCATTTAATTGAAACTTATCTTTTCAATCCTCCATTCTTCTCGGCCCTCTTAGAAAGTGTGATCAAAGATGAACGAGTGAAGTTTGGAATCCACTTGGCAACCAGTGTTTTCAAGACAGGACTCGCGGGTCTTAACTTTGTTGTAAATGGTGGCCAAGCTGATGACCCTTTTGCGGTGCTATCTCCCTGGCTTCCTTACCTTTTTGTGAACCCAGATGATCCTATTTGTTCAAAATATGTTGGATATTTTGAACACAGGAAGAAGATGGAGGATAACGGAGTTGAAGAATTTGAGATGGTCGCAACAAAGAACTCCACGTGGAATCTATGCTTAAGTGTGTTGGGAAAGGATTCAGGTTCAGAACCACTGCATCTCCTTCCTTCAGCAGATCTGACCATTAATAAGGTTCAATTCCCAAATATTGAAGGTGTTGTTGATGCTTATAAAAAGTTTAAAAGAGCTCATAGTCTTCAACAGTGGTGGAATCCTTTTCCCTATGAATCTATGCGTTATAACTACAACACTACAAACGGTGTTGAATGTAGCAGCTAATTAGTGTGTAAACAGGCCCAAAAGACTACCCAATACAGACAAAGTCTGTGGGGGAAGAATGGGTCTTGGTAAAGCTTTTGTCTGACCCGAATGTGGGTCTTTTGTGGGGGTGGGGTGGGGTGGGGGGGTTGGGGGTTGGTGTTGTTTGTTCTTGCCAAGTTAGAATTTCCTCCTCCTCATAGATTTCAATCGATCTAAATATATCACCTGTATTGATAAAGATTTCTAAGGTTAAAGGAGCTTACAAGGTTATGAAAGAAAAATCTGAGTTGTCATTACAATAATTTACAA
The DNA here is from genome assembly GCF_001633185.2 of Quercus lobata. Taxonomy (NCBI): domain Eukaryota; kingdom Viridiplantae; phylum Streptophyta; class Magnoliopsida; order Fagales; family Fagaceae; genus Quercus; species Quercus lobata. The sequence continues at coordinate 9,246,879 of NC_044912.1, forward strand.
TTTATTTTTAGTTCTTTAAGCACTAGGAAGCATGGAAATGAACACGAGTACGGGTATAACACGGTGAAATAACAATTTTTGAAAAATTAGGATATAATGTGAGAATATGTATATTAATTAATAATATATTTTTTTTATTTTATATATTGTTAAGCATACCAATTCATATGAGAGAGAGAGAGAGAGAGGATGAGTGATTGAAGTAAGATTTTCTCCATTATGAGACTTACTATGCTCGCATTGAGTTTATCCGAATTATTAAATTACTATTATTTATTTATTTATTGATAATAAGAGTGATAGATAAAGATTCATTCTATTAGGGGTGTTTTTGTGAATACATTTCTAACATCAATCAATATATATATATATATATATATGTATAAAATAGACCTCATGTGAGAGGGGCAGTGGTGTTGACAATGGAGGCTGAGTAAGACGAAAAAGCTATAAAAATGACGTGAGTCACAGAAGCTTTTTTTTTTTTTTTTGGTTAAACCACCTGGTATCCGGAACCACAGGGGCTCTGACTAAATCCGAATTCGAGCCGGGTAGGACCACAAGGGCGACAAAGCTCTCCCAACCGAGTTTTAACGCAGCTGTATGCCCAAGGCTCGAACACGAGACCTTAGTTAAGCTAGGACAACCTCTTACCAGTTGACCAACGCGCTCGGTGGTGAGTCATAGAAGCTTTGATACCATATAAACACAATAATATTCTAGAATATTTTCAGCCTTACCAATTCGGCTTAGGACTTTTCATTTATATAGGATTGTACAAATACAAAGATTCAAAATATAAAAGAGTTTGAATTACAAACAACTTCATCTTATCCTATCTTTAGTAGATCCTATCTACAATTTGTAATTCGTCTTGGAGATTATCACAACTGCTCTAGACAACTGGATTAACATCAGCAGCTGTTGTGGACAGCTGGATTATCTTCAGCTCTTATCGGTAACACGTCGATATCCATTCTATAAAAAATCTTGTATGAGACAGTCTCATGAGATCAATGTCTCAAGGACATGTGGGTTTCATGCATGTAGGACCCACATGTCATTGAACACATGGAACCCACGTGTCATTGAAACATTGGTCTAATGAGATACTTTCTCCCATTCTTCCCTCTCATATTTCGAGTCTGGACTGCTGCATTGACAACTCTTTTGGGCCTGTTTACACAGTAGCTGCTTCATTCAACATAGTTTGTAGTGTTGTACTCATAACGCAGAGAATCATAGGGAACATAATTCCACCATTGTTGAATTCCATGAGCTCTTTTAAATTTTTTATACTTACAAAAGGGTCCTTGGAATTCAGTCAATTGACACCTATTGATAGTCAGATCTGCTGAAGGAATGAGATTCAGTGGTTCTGAGCCTGAATCCATGCAACTCTTTGTTAAAAACCTATCAACTCCTCCAAGTATTTTTGCCCTCATCTTCTTCCTCTGTTCAAAATATCCAATATATTCTGAACAAATAGGATAATGTGGATTCACAAAAAGGTAAGGAATCCAGGAAGATAGCGGAACATTAAAAGATTCATGATCTTCAGTCTCATGATGTTGGCAACCATTTACATCACGACTCAGGCCTGCACTGACAACACTACCTGCACAGCGGATAACAAACTTAACTATTGTATCCTTGATAGCTGCCTCCATGGGGAAATATAAGAATGGAGGATTAAAAAGATAAGTTTCAAGAAAGTAACCCATCTTGGCCATGTTCTTTCCTGCAAGCAATGCCATAGCTGACCCCGGAGAATGTCCAGCTAACCACACCCTTGCACCTCCAGACATAGTAACCAGAACACAATCCATTGCAAGTTGAAAGCTGGAACTCTTGTGAAGTTTGTTATAGAAGCACTTGAAGTTTAATTTGCCGTCACGTAACACTGTCTCCTTTTTCATGGGTGTTCCTCGGAAGGCAATTTAACATATTGTGGAAAGCTTGGAGCAGGATTAGGGTATTTGTATTCATAAATGGCACCGAATATGGAATCATTATTGTCTACGAGCTTGTGATGTAGTTGGAAATGGAAGGATTCCCACCAAGGTGTTGCAAGAGCCTCAATTTCATCACGGTTCTGCTGGCGGTCACTTTCAAGAATATACACTCCATTAACCAAACAGGCAATAACCAATCTTCTATAATTTACATCGTTCCTACAAGGATATTGTAAAATAGTAAAAATATTTAGTGAAGGTTGCTTGTTAATAAATAAAAATTCAAGAACAGAAGCCATATACATATCAACTAGTTAGGAAAAAACAAATTACATTACACAATAAAAAACACCTTTGAGATGCATCTGATATAACCGAACTATTTTATGGGACTTGTACGCACATCATTTTTTGATGGGACAAAATTCCAGTGAGGTATAAGAGTGCACCAGAATTTAACATCAACCCAACAAAAAATGCCCAACTTTTTATTCAAGAAGTTGACTTTCAGGGGACAAACAAAGAGAGGGGAATCTAGAGAGAAATCCAAAGAGAGAGAGAGAGAGAGAAGACTGTTGTGCTTGTTAGGCCAAATAATAAGTCTAGTGACACAACTCATTTCACGACTTGATGATGAGATGATAAATCATTAGTTGGTTGGTAGTAATAGTGGTGCACTTAACAAGAGTAATAGAGGTATTACAAAATTTACAACATAAATTTTACAAATTTGTGTCACCAATAACCCCAAAAAAAAGTAATTAAAATATTCATTTATTAAGTTATTGAAATTTATCAATCTCATTCATTGCCACATCAATTTGTAGTACTTATATAGTGAAACTTATAGTATTTTTAGTATGTTTCACTTTGCTTTTATTATGCCAAATACAAACAATTATATCAAGAAACTCTATCTTAAAAGTTCATAAAAGAAGGAAAAAAAAAAAAAGCTTTATTTGGTTAGAACTTAGAAAGATGGAAAATGTTAATTGATGGAAAAGTATGAGGTCAGAAAAAATTTTAGTTTTCTATCATGTGTGTTTGGTATAAAAGATGGTAGAGTGGAATATAGAAAATAAATATAACTTTATCCACATTGCTAGTTATCTCACTACTAGTAAATATATCTTTCTGTTAGCTGATATTATTCTGTGTGTATGTTTTCATCTTAATTTATAATTGTGAGTCACTAAAAGCAAAAACAGTAAATAATATGTTTGGGGAGGTGCACGTAAACCACTAGGCTGTGACAATACAGAAAAGTCGGTTTTTTTTTTTTTTTTTTGAGTCAACAGAAAAGCCTGTTTGGTGCATTAAAATCAAGCATTATCCTAACACTGCACGTTGCATGTTCTGAAAAATGAAACTATGAACAATGTATATACACTATTTTGGATTCGTTAATGAAATACTGTGAACATCTCTTATACTTTGGAGTTTGGATGCATTGGAATTTCTCTTTAGTTTGTTATGGGCTGAATGAAATTCCTTAGCAGTTGATTACACACTGTTAGTGAAGAATTGGTTAATGGTCTTACCAGTTAATATCAACTCTGGGATTTGGTCCTGAAAGGCTGAAATTTTCACTACTAGACGGCCTTACTCCTTCCTTTGTTGAGTTTCTTTTTTTTTTTGGAGAAAGAAAGAGAGCTTTGTTGAGTTTCTTGGCTGCAAAAGTTTAGTCAAAACAATAAATTTTACACTCAGCAAGAAAATATCTTATTAAATACTTTGTAATAAGTTTCATTACACTCAAATATACATAGACAAATTCTCAATAAAATAGAAGTTTTATTGCTTTTATTACACACACTTTGCTACACACCACTTTGCTGCACACACTACACACCACTCTTATTTCTTATTTCACTTGCATGCTTCGCAATTGGTGGATAACTTGGCATATACAGAATCTGTTAGAGATATAAAGACCAAACTGTACTACAATCCAAAAACAAAGGAGGTAAGGCATTAAAGAAGCCTATATTAAAGTCATTCCAACACACAAAATGTACAAAATCAGGTCCCCTAAGTAACCCTAAAGTCACTCAAACACACAAATGTATAAAATGAGAAAAGTTAGACCCCTGGGTGATTAATGCTGCAGAACACATAAATCAGCTTATTCATTAAATGAAATGCCTCTTTACAATTCAGTGCTCTTTTATACTAGCATCTGACAGAATCTACAAACTATACCAGCCATACAGACTTAACTACCCTTAACTACCTCATCTCTAAAAGCATATTAAGCACATGCTCAATTACAGTAACAGCACATGCTTGATTACTGTAGCTACAGGTTACAAGATACACACAGTAAAGCTATCTGCACTATCACAAGCATACACCAGCTGTTGGTATCCTAACAATATAGGACATACAAGATTAATAATGTAACCTCACTCTCCAGCCTTTTGCTTGTTTTTAGGGGTGAGAAAAGACTCGGTCAAAAGGCCATTGGCCCTTTTCAAGTACTCCCAAAAACATGTAAATGATGTGATGTGTTCAGCCATGAACAAATAAGTAAGAATATATCAGAGAGTAAATAAAATAAATAATAACAAAAAACTCTGGAGGAGGAGGCGTGTGGCGAGGCCGCTGTCGCTGCGAAGTTAAAAAACGCTGCTGGGGTTTGGAGTTGGAGTGAAATGATCCCTTTCTTTTTATATCCCCCATTACACAATTTCTGACAGTTTTCTTCGACAAAGTTTTCATTTGACTAAAAATTTCAGTGCCACAGTACTAAATTTAAATTTGTTCTCTGCAACAGACTTAGAACAAGTCTGGTGACATTGCAGGTTTGCTTAAATTTTTGATGATCTGTCCCGTTTTTTGTTGGCCACAGTTCAAGATGAAATTGTTGATACTGTAGTGCCGTATTAATCTATAAAAGACCACGACTTGCCATATGGTGAGTTGTGGCCAATAGTGTGGCCTCAGAGTTTTTACTATCTATAATTTCTCGCTCTGTCTTGGTGAATCTATTTTTTGTCATTTAGTATAGTATAACTTGTCTCACTCTCCTTTAAAAGTTACCGTGACTTTTGAGTGGAGTTGTGGTATGCATTTGTATTAGAACTTATTTCCCTCTCCCTTGTATGTGTGTTTGTTTCTCAAAAAAAATCATATTATATATATAATAAAAGTTGGATTTAAACGTCATGGTTGCGTCACGTGACTTCACCAAATTGCATAAATTTTAATAAATTTTTAGATTTTAAGGATAGATATATACATATTTTTTGGATAAATATGACAAATTAAGTAATGAAAGAAGGTAGTATTTGATTTACAACTATAACAGTTGTGTCTATCTAAAATGTTATCAACAAAACCTAAAATCAATAGAATAGAATTAACTAAAGATAGAATTTAAATAAAAAAGAGAGATAAAAAAAAAACACAAAAGAAAAAAAATTGAATTTGCTTCTTTTTTTTCTTTTTTTTCTTTTCCTTACGTTGCTTTAAATAAACTTAAAAAAAATAAAAAATAAAAAAAAGTACAAACATTCGGACATTTGCTGTTTGTAGTAGTTGGAACTTGGAAAATCGTTATCACCATTCACGAGCTTCGGCAACCGTAAACTCCAATTTATCATTAATCATCAACTTTTTCCTAATCAAGTCCATTTGAGATGATGAAGCTGATAAACGTTCCAAACTTCTCTCTTTTTTTATCATAAGTTTAAAAAAAAGGGTAAAAGGAAAAAAAAAAAAAAAAAGATACAACTTGCATTTGAGTTTCACCTAAATTACTTTTTCTTAATAATAAAATTAAAAAAAATATATTTGAGTTTCACCTAAACTACTTTTTTTTGTTTATATAATCTTCTTTACAACCTAAAATTCCTACTATATATATACATGGTTTTTTGGTGTTTCATTATTTCTACTACGTACTTTACAATTATTCGTTATATTCTTCCTTTCTCCTCTCTACCCTACCTACAAACTTGCAAGTAATTTTTTTTTTCTTTCGTCAAATTGAATAGATTTTGTGTATTTGTTGCCTTTTTATTATATATAATATGATTTTTATCAACAAGTTTTATAGATAGGCTGAAATTCTATGTTTGATCACACATTTTAGTGTTTTTTTTTAGAAGTCAATATAGCAAGCAATATATTTGTATTTTTTAATTTCTTATTACATGATTATTTGTTGTTGACATCAATATTTTATAATGGATTTAATTGGTATGGCTTTTGTTTTGTGCTTTGTTCCATGTAATCTATATTCTTTAATTAAAAGCAAAATTTGTTGTTGTCAAACATGAAATTGGATACGAGAGAATCCATCCGTCTAAATTTCTATGTAAGTCTATCTTTACTTAACTCTGTTTTTTTTTTTTTTTTAAGTTTAAAATTTTGGATATTTTTTCATTAATGAATTGAGGTTTTGGCTTAATTTTGTTTTCAAACGTTTCAATTATTGAATTCATTATTTTTTCATGTGAAATATTAATATCTATGTTTTTCTTATGATAAAAAATATAATATATGTGTTCTTAAAGGTTAAAACACAATACAATTACAAACATTATTTTAAGTTAGGGTGTTATATTTATTTATTAGTAAGTTAGAATGTTACATTAAGTTAGAGTATTATATTTTTATTTATTATTAATTTAGAATGTTACATATGGATACATATGCTGGTTTAGGGTTAATATAACTTATAACCATTTGAATGAAATCAACACTAAAACAAATTATTTAAATATCAAAATAAGAAATAAAAATTAAATTTCTTTTAAGTGTACATGTACAATTTATTTTTTAATCTTAAATTTTGAATTAATTCTTTTTTCATTTTATTTATTATTAAATTTAATTATATTATCAAAATATTTTTTATTAAACCATACATCGCACGAACATAATACAAGTATATATATATATATATATATATATATATATATTTCTTGTCATTTATCTGTTTATAGTCACTCTTTCTTGGGAAGTACGGTTCTCTTTACTCCTTCGCTCTTAAGTCCGCTTACCATAAATTATTAAACTCAACTGAAAACACTTACCATAAATTTGATTGGCTGTCTTGGGAAGCACGGTTCTCTTTACTCTTTAGCTCTTAGTCCACTTACCATAAATTGGATTGGCTCGTGTTAACTGTGTTTTAAAGAAATTATTAATAACTAGTCACATACTTGTGTATTGTGCGTGATAATTTTTAGATAAAATAATATTTTAGTCCCTAAACTTTATAAAGAATTTTTTTAAAAATAATTATATCATTTTTTTTTTTAATTTTGTTTATATGGTTTCTTACCATTATCATATATTTATTAATTGATAATTTGCATAACATTGACATTAAATAAGAGATAAAATTGTTCATCAGTTTTTTTTTTAAGTCATGGTGTGTGTGTGTGTGTATAAGATTAAATGAAATGTCAAAAAATGAGATTATAAAATTTTTTAACTTTATTTCTAGTAAATTTCTAAATTACCAAAGAACATCTCATTTTTAGTTATGATGGGAAATATAATTTCCCTAGTTAAATTTAAATTTTGTGTTATTATATTTAATCATTGATTATTGATTTAATTAAGTGAATGTAGTGGTTGATTTTACTGCACTATAAAGTTTTGAATGTCCTCTATATAGGCATTTCTATTTTATTTCTTACTCCTCTTGGCCACTTTTTTATTTTCCAAATAATGGTTACCATTGACGTTTGATTTCATTTCATTTTTTCTTCCATCATTTATTCTTGATTACTTTGTATGTTCCCTTACTAGTTGTAGTTTTTATAGTTATCAATAAGAAATATATATCATGGATGACTTGAATAGTTGCAGATGTAGTTACATTAATGATATATCAAATGTTTTTTTTTCCCCTTTCTTAATTTTCAAGGAAATATGAAAGGTATTTCTCTAGTTTGGTTTCAATCAATTAAGACATCTATAATATCTTAATGGAAGTTGTAGGGATGTTAGGCCTAGTAGAATATATTGGGCCTAGGGCCCAATTCGAGGACATGAAGTAATCCGAGGAGGGGTGAACATTATTAGAGAAATCTGTATTGGTAAGTGAATAGGTTAATTTTGATCATAAGGGTCCATGAGAGCGATCCGAGTATGAATACCTCCTCGACTAATCAAAGCCGAAGTCCAAAATGGTGGTCTACCATCCAGGGCAGCATTCCAGGAGATTCTATTGATATGGATAAGCATCACAGAAATACAGAATAGAGGGAAGTCCTAAAATATCTAAAGAAAAAGTTGCTACCACCGCATTAAATGCTCTGCACCTAACCAACTGGCCACATTAATGTGAAGGTAATACTTGAATAGTAATTTTCAGCCTTACAGCTACTACCAGAGATTTCAGGAAGGTGTTGATGGGACAAGGATCAATACCAGCAATCTGCCCTATGCATGGAGGGTAAAGAGAAAAGAAGGAAGATAGTATAAAATAGAAAGAAGATCCTAAAGAGAGGAGATCGAGAAATTAAGAGAAAAACACTATAGCAATCAAGAATTGAACTTGTAATCAAACCTGAGAATAAATATATAAGAACTGATCTTCTCGGATTGTGCCAAGGACGATTTTCTTTAGATTAAACTAGTCTATCTTCATTTTCTTGTCATCTTGATCTATTTTACTTGTTGTTAGACTCATTAAAGTCCAGTTTTTCAACTCACTCTCTACAAATTCATTGTATTGGGCTCTTTGGGCCTAAGTTCATCCATCCTTTGGGCTTGGAAGCCAAATTGTGTTCTTACAGAAGTAATAATGAGCATTAAAAAAAAAAAAATTAATGTATGAAGCGGTTAGGTTAGTGGTATGTCAAGGTTTAAAAAAAAAATTAAAATTCTAAGGAAATGTAAAAGGCCTTTTTTGAAAAAAGAAATGAGAACTTTTTGAATCGTAGAAATATGATTGTTTTAATTACCTTGTTTATAGACTTCATTATTAAGTTATAATCATCTAAATTATAGTAGACCACACAAGATAAACATGTATAGATGATTTTTTTTTTTTTGGATTATTCATGAATCAATATTTCATTGTTTACTTATAAATGTCTAAATTAAAGTTTTTTTTAAAAAAAAAATCTAAATTAAAATAGATGAATATGTAAAGGTAAAATTATATGAAAAGTTAAAACTACCCAAGATAAACGTTTAACCACTGGTAGATATGTGTTTTTTGAAGACTAAAAGTTTGCTTGATTACTTTACCAGGAGCTATATAACTATGCAAATATTGTTGCGAATGGTTCCATCATTTGCAAATTATTAAGTTTGGCAGTCTTGCTGCTTTGCATGATATGATTTATTTGTATTTAACCTAGATCTAAATTATTGATCTAAGTAATCACTTGGTTAATATATTAAGTTAAACAAGTTGGTTTAAGGGGTATAAACGAAAAAACAGAAGTCCATAAAGAGTCTATGCCCAAGTTTGGTGGCAAAGGTTTCCCGTTTAGAACCACTGCATCTCCTTCCTTCAGCATATCTGATCGTTAATAGGAGTCAATTCCTAGGTGATGATAAGGGTCAAAATTTTAGAACATTTCATGAACTTCAACAGTGGTGGAAATGTTTTGCCTGTGAATCTACGTGTTATAAGTACTAACACTACAAGGTGTGTGGGGACAGAATGGGTCTTGGCCATTCGAAATTTTCTTATTTTGTGGGCTAGCATAGAAATTTGTGTATTCAATAAAACCTTGCATTGTTTGGAGTGTATTTTAGTATTTCACTGAGTTATTTGACAAACCCAATAGTGGATAGTGACCACATGTCAATATTGGGTTATTTTAATGCAGCTTAGACAATTTTGTTGTAATGAATTTTGTTTGGTTATAATTTATAAATGCCCTTTCTTGGGGGAAAATTATTGAATACTCCGGGAGTATCATAAATATGTACTTCCTCCTCTCATATAAATTGTAAATCCTACCAAAAATTTAATTAATGAGACCTACAATTATGTGAAATGAGAGAATACACATTTATGGTACTTTAAGAGTACTCAATAATTACCCCCTTATTAGGATAGACTTGTGTTTTGATTTCTCATGTAATGGAAATGTCATCATCCTCTACTTGTTAAAATATTTGTTATGGTTCAAATTACACAATTTTGCAACTTTAAGTAATATTATATTAGCTAAGAAATTGTTATGGATTAAAATTTTGGAAATCCAATATAGTCAAATTACATATTTTCTATGTCATCCATTAAATGTTTAAATTTCAAAAAAAAAAAAATGAATTGCAAAACTATGCATAAAACATGAATTTATAGATCAAATAGTAAATAAAATCATATTTACACCAAATTTGGCATGCGTATTAAGAACATAAGTAGCATATACTCCAACGTAGAATTTTCTAAGTATTAATTTAATAAAAAGTTTTTATTTTTATTTTTTATGGTTAGCTCAACTGATAAAGTCTCTTATGGTTGAATAATTAGAAATATGAAATTCGATCCCCGTCTACACCAAAACTGATTGGTATCTTGGTCTGATGATAAAGAATTATTATTAGGAGCAGACGTTATAGGTTGAAACAATCTCAAAAAAATTAAAAAAAAAAAAAAAGTTATTAATTTGTATAACATTGCTTAAGGTTATACCTAGTATAATTAACTTGGACCCAACTATAATTGGTATAACTTTTTGTGTTACACTTTATACTTCACCAATCATGGTTTGAGATATTTTTTATTTTTTAACATTAAGAGTTTGTTTGGGATCCGTTTATTTTGCTAAAACTGAACACTTTTTGTTAAAAGTACTGTAGATAAAAGTAAAAGTTAGCTTAAAATAGTACAGTAGAACCCATGAATAGTACCAAAAAGTGCAGTGGGAGCCATGAATAGTAGCAAAAATAAGTTGGAAAAATTAATCATGTCAAAGGGACACAAAATGAATATATAGCAAGTTTTAACATTTTGCCATCTCAAAAGTCTATTTTGGGCTTTCATAGGTGCAGAATTTTTTATAGCTTTCTTTTTTTAGGGTGGGGGTTCTCAAGTCGACCTTTTTGTTGTTTCTTTATTATTATTTATCCCTGCTAGAAAAACAAAGCTTTAGGATCTATTTAGTAAGAAATTTTTAGTAATGTTGTTTAAGTTTTATGAAAATACATGTAAGTAAAAAAGTGTAAAAATACAAATTGTAGCATTTAAACAAAAAATTTCGTTGTTTAAATACTATTACCAAATAGGCCTTAATTACTCATATCAAAGAGATAAGAGATATCGGATCCTTAAAGCTAAATATTTTCCACATGTTACCATGTTTACCAGTCCCCAAACATCAAGAGGATCCCATATTTGGACCGCTCTCTCGCTAGGGGCCGAGTTGCTTCTTGACGGTATGCAGTGGGTTGTAGGAGACGGATGGACTATTCGAATTTGGAAAGACCGTTGGCTTCCTAATGGCTCCCTGTAGAGTTATATTGAGGGTCCACTCCTCCCCCACGAGGAAGACCGTCGGGTCAACTCACTATGGTCAAACCAGGCTTGGTCTTTCGACTCACTTAACCTCCCTCTCTCCCCCCAGCTCCAAGACCTTCTTCTAGGTATTCCGGTGGCCCGCTTTGCTAGCCTTACTGACTCCTTTCTATGGCCCCACAATAAGGGCACGTGTTCCGTCAAATCTGCGTCAAAATTTCTTTTTAATCACCAGCAAGCCCCTTGGAACAAAGCCCTTTGGAACTGGATATGAGCTTCCCCTTGCCCCAAAAAGATCCAAATTTTCCTCTGGAAGGCTCTGTGCAACCGACTCCCTACCAAAACATACCTATCTTTTGGACGTCCATCTGTGGACTCTCGTTGCCCTAGATGCCAGTCACCAAAAACAACTATACACATTCTTCGTGACTGTCCTTGGGCGAAAGAGGTCTGGCACCAATACCCAGGTATCCTGCCTCTGTCCTTCTTCCAACTGTTGCTACAAGACTGGCTGCGATATAATGCTACGATGGTTAGGACTTCCTTACCCCAACACGCCCCATGGCAAGTCTATTTCCCCTTCACCTGTTGGAAGCTTTGGTTAACTCGTCATGAAAGAATATTCAAGAACCAATCCCGCTCCCAACATAGCCTTATCTACCCCTCGGTACAAGCGACGACAGAATTTGATTTCCTCGCCAGTACCTCCAAACGTCCCTCGATCCTAGTTCCTCAGCTTATTAGTTAGCAAGTGCCCCCCTACCCCTATACTAAACTTAACACCGATGGTTGTGCCCTAGATAACCTTGGTCTGGCCAGAGCAGGGGGAGTTTTACGTGACCACCAGGGCTGATGGATCGTAGGATTCTCAGCTCATGTGGGCCTCGCAACAAACAATATGGCTGAGTTAGCTGCGGTCAGACAAGGTCTGGCATTGGCATGGAATATGGGTGTGAAGCTCTTTCAGCTGGAGCTAGATTCTAAAGTGGTCATAACCTGGCTAACAAATAAAAATATGAATTATCCCACTAACATGCTACCTTTGATTTGTGATTGCAGGAACCACTTGGATCAGGAATGGGAGGTACACGTGCAACACGTGTATCGTGAGGCAAATGGCTGTGCAAATGCTCTAGCAAAGCGGGGGACCCGCCAACAGAATCTGATGATTGTGTATAGAGAATGTCCCACTTTTGTTAATGTATCATATGTTAGGGACTTGACTGGCCTGGGGGAATCTCGACTATGTGTCCCCGGCACAGTTGTTGGTGTTGTATGAACGCAGTGTGCTTTAAATAAAACCTCCCGCTTTCCACCAAAAAAAAAAAAAAAAGGAAAGAAAAAAAGAGATAAGAGATACAGTTTTTCCTTTTTACAATGCCTGTAGGCCCTGTACAACCCATGGAGGAAAGGCCCGCAAAAACAATATTCCATACACGCATCTGGATAAAGCCCATTTCCCAATATCATGGACTGCACCATTTGCATGTCATCAAACCCACATCTCGGCGTAGGCCGTAGAGTCCTTATGTCATCGAACAGATCAGACTCCATGCAGATTTGGAGTATGTGGTAACATTAATAGATTGCCCACGTATGCATGTAATGCATCACATATTCACATCTCTAGTAAATTGTCTATCATCATCACTCATCCCTGTATTGCTAAGGTTTGCTGAGCTTGTCATTGCATGACTAGCCTAAAGAAATCAAAGCATAAGGTAGATCCCAGCCTAATTAAGCAGAAATACTATTTTTAATTTTCTGGTGGTCCAAAAAGTCTAGAAGTCTAGAGTTTAAATTGATATAATTTTAAAAGTTCATGATTTGATTTAAACTTAACAAAATTATATGATTTAATATGTCACCCATAAAATAGTTTACAATGTAATTTATTCTTTTTACATATAGCCATATTTATCCTGAAAATTATAATATTGACTTTTGTTATATACACATACTTTTTATATAACTTATTTTGTTAAAATACAAAAACAAAAACAAAGAGTTGTCAATATGTGAACTATAATTATTACAATTGAGAGAGAGATTCATTAACACTCTAATCTCGGAAAACATACCCTGTTTCAAGTGTATGTTTCTTCCCCTTCACAGCTGGTGGCACCCACAATTGATGGATCCACCAACTTGTAAGAGATAGAGCATATACCTAAAACAAAGTATACTTCCTCACATATAAGACATGGATTATTATTATAGGACATGGATTTTGTCTATTAATATTATGGGAAAGTGACACATATGTCCCATTGGAGCTTTTAAGCTTTAGTTTTTTTGATACATTTAAGCTTTAGTTAATTTCTGTCCCATTATCAATTAATTTATTATCCTTCGTCACATATAGGGCTAACAAAATAGCCAAATTTGACTTGTCATAAGGCAAGGTTTGCTAGAGACAGCAAGTTTTGTCATCAGGTTTCACTTTGTCATTGGATAAGCTTCCATTGGGTATTTCAAAGGGCCGTTTGAGAAACCTAAAAAACGGATGCTATCAACTAATTAGAAAACTAGGCAGTATTGAGTTTTCTGTTGCTGAAGTGTACAGGGCTCAATTTTGAAGGTTAACATTTGATTTCATGAATCAAAATATTGTACTAACTGCAAAGTATTATGTCAATGTCATTTTAAATGATGTAAAACACCTTTAAATTATAATATTTAATATGAATCATAGAATTAGTTTATTTTAAATGAAAAAAGAAACAAAATAAAACTAAAAATCATATAATATTATAATAGTAGCTAAATTGGTCGGCACATTTTAGTGTTCTTAATGAAAACATTTAAGGTTCATATCCCTGTTCTATGTAATTATCAAATTATTAAAAATAAAAATAATGATATGAGGATTGCTTTGGTTCTAATTAATAATTTATTAATTAATATATAAAAAATAGTCTCCTTTTTCTTTCTTTCTATTTTCTCTCTAGTCTCTATTATTAGACAGTAAAATGGTTTTTTTTCATCATTCCAATCTTTAATTCTCCTACTTTGATGTATAATAGATTATAGACATCTCTATATTTGCTTACATAACCCAATTAAATTTTACAAATTTCATGGCTATTCCAAAAATCGAAAACTGTTGTTCCAAAAAAAACATGCTAGACAAGTATTTGTTAAGAGTGTTTGAGTTATATTACTCAAAATAATATTACTTAAAATATGATGTTTAAGTTTGATAATGTTGTTCTAGTAACGTTATTTAAGTATTGTGAAAATATATGTAAATGAAAAAGTATTGTGAAAATACGTATTATGTTGTTTAAATAATGAAAAAATTATTGTTTAAATAACATAACCAAATAGGCCCTAAACACTAATTTTAGAAAAAGTTTAGTTTATTTTTTATATTTTTTTAACTGAAAGTGTCCTTTTATTTTAAATACACAATAGTAAGTAGTAGTAGATTTTAACCTTTACCTTTTGTTTAGTTAGTAGGCGATATGAAAATTTCTTCATAAAACAAAAAGAAAATTCAATTAAAAAGGTACTGAAATTAAATTAAAAAAAATAAAAATAAAAATAAAAAACTCCATGTACCAGCTTTCAAGATTAAAAAACAGAAAAAATGTTGTTTAGTGTGATTTTCGTAAATAATTAGAAAATTTCATAGTGCTGCAATTACTCGTAACTCCTGCTCAACTCCCAGCATCCCCTCATAAATCCTGCAATTACTTCCCACCTCCTTCGACTGAGCAAATTCATCTCACTTCGTACGGTGCCATCAACCAACACCCACAGTGCTAAGCTTGACCGAGTGCAGGGGTGCTTCCCAACGAAGATCGGCGAGATTTTTTGAAACAAGAGCAGCAGCTTTATTTCATTATCTGATCCACTTTATCTCAAATCAAATAAATCGAGCATCTTAGGCTATATATGGACTTGGGCAGACACAGCCTCCACATCCACTGCAATACTGCCCTACTCGCCCAGACGAGTTCTTTCACCTGTAAGTTGTTAACAGTTGCCTTCATATTCTATTCTACTTAGCTCTCTACTTTTTCTTTAATCCCTAATTGGCAGCCACTTCTTTATTACTGTAATAATAATAAAAAACCCCCGCTAGACACTCTAATTGGTTTTATTATTCTCCCTGTTCTTTCATGCTTTTGGTTACTCAAGTCTTCCCTTCTACCTATGTTTTTCGTTCTAAAAAAAAAAACTTATGTATGTAATTAAAAAATATTCAGTAACATGTGTACTCTCTTTTTTAAGGCACTCGGGCGTGAATAAAAATGAGAATAAATGTAGTATTTTTTTTTTTTTTTTTCATTTTTATGGCTCTTGTATGATTTATTATTTTTTTAAAGGAGTATTATAAAAACCGATTGTGTCAACTATGCTGACATTATGGTGCCAATATTTGGGTGTTCTTCTACTTATATTTTTACTGACTTATTAGTTTCTTTTACATCATCAGTTGCCCATATAGTTGAGATTCAGTCATGGCCGAAGATGATTCAGATCACGATCTAAGCGACGTAGAACTCGAAATAGTAACAGCCTACGTGTCCCTATGTATCGAACATATCCAAGAACACTATATGAAGAACCGACGTGCCAGAAAAAACTTTCAGAAAGATCAAACAGGGTCACTTATGAGGATGACTGACGCTATAAAGAACTTAACGGAAGTGTCAAGGCAGAGGCATAATAGGAAGAGCGAGAGAAGGCGGCAATCCGTTGAGTCTATTGGGGGGAGTATGTTCTCAATGGCCAAGGCAGTCGATATTCTTAACTCTATTGAAGACATAGACGATTTCACCTTCTTCAAGGTCATTGAGGAACTCCATAATCCCGAATCTAGGTCCGCTTTCATTTTGATGACGCCGGACAGGAGAAGGGGTTGGATGGATTGGGTTAGTGGTAACATGTAGTGGCGAGTTTGGACTGCATTATGTGGGTTGCATCTTCTGTTTATTTTGTGGCTTATGCGTTATGTTTAATTACTAATCCCACCACTAGAACCATTTTTTTGTGCTCTTTGATGTGTGGTTTAGTGGGATGGCGTGCAGCTTTGTAGCAGAACAATGTTGGATATCTTGTTTAAACATATTTATTTAATGTTAATGATGGAATTACATTCAATTGTGTGTTGCTTTCAGTTATTATATCTGCCTGAGTTTTTTGCAGCACTTTATCAGGTGGCAGATCTAACTGACATATATACATGTCAGTATATATATGTTTTAAATCGTAGGGAAGCAGATTATCACTTTTTAGATCAACTTGCTTGGGTTACTTTGGCTTCTCAATTTTTTTTTTTTTTCCTTTTCTCTTAGCAGCTTCATCATTTTAGCATTTCTTTTTGTTTATGGTTCTGTATGCTATAACACAGGTTCTTATAATTGAAAAGATTTTATTGATTCTGACCAGCAGAAACTTGGAGAAAAGACAATTTAGACTGGCTTTGCTGCACAAGTTTGATAGATACTGTGAGTCTAGTTTTAAATGTGTTGGAATTGAATTCAGGTTCAGAAGCACAAGCACTGCATCTAATTCCTTCTGCATATATATCTCACTATTAACAAGGGTCAATTCTCAGATTTTAAAGGAGCTCATGGAATTCAACAGTGGTGGAATCCTTATTTTACCTGTGAAATTGTCTATCAGTACAACCAGCATTGAATGAAGCAGCTAAGAGTGTAAACAGGCCCAAAAGACAACCCAATACAGCAGCCCAAGTCTGTGGCAGAATGAGTCTTGGTAAAGCTTTTGTCTGTAGGGTATATACGGTGCTTAATCCATTTACCAAACCTAGGGTTGTAGCTTGGGGCACCAAAATTTTAAAATTTTCTTTTATTTTATGTATAATTATTAAAAACTTAAAAAGATTTAGCTACTAAAATAGGAGTTGGACCCCAAATATTTGAGTTAGTCCAATGAAACTTTTTTAAAAAGTAGAATTTGTTAATTGATCGAACAATTATAGTCTTATAGATACAAGACAGCTTTTGTTTTCTCAATTTCATTTTTTGTACATTTCTAATAACAAATTAGACAACTTTTATATACTCATTGGAGTTTAAAAATATGATAAATTTTCCTAAAAATTTCTCTCTTAAATTAATATACATGTCAAAGTTAATAATTTTGTATACAATATATTTATAAATTATAACCTACTCTAATATTAAAATTATTAAAATATTAAGTATATATATATGTGTAAGTGTTTTACACGTGTCATAATTTGTTTTTATTAATCAATATATTAATTAGTATGAAAATTTGGCTCCTCAAATAAAATTTTTTGACTCTCCTGAGTAATTTTATTATAAGCAAGATTATGATCACTTAACTTACTCAACAAGTACATAGACGTCTTAATAATTAAAGAAGAAAATAAGAACCCTTCCTATAGATAACAAACACAATGCAAATTTGACCTATTAAAGTCTGTCAATAACCAAAAAAAAAAAAGCCCAAATCACTTTTCTATTAGCTACGCTTATCAAAATAAACTATGCATTTGTCAATCATGGTCCAATTCCAAGCTGGTTTTTGTCAAAAATGGCTAAAATGGTAGTTTCTGCGAATGGCCCATTGACGGTTCAAACACACTTACTAACTGGTATGGTTCGAGTTTTGAAGTCTAAGATAGAATATATGATTTATATATAAATTTGTAGTATACCCTCTAATCAAATTAATTTTGACAATGATTAGTCTTATATATATAGTTCCATACATATTAGTGATTATTGTAAATTGCAAACGTTACAGAAGGAGATACAGGTCGAGATAGAGAAATGGGAGATAATTATTTAGGTTTTAACTTTTAAGAGAGCAATATACTTCAGGTAAATGAACCTGCTTATTGTAGGGAAGCTTGGATTTTTGGAGATCTAACCGGTCTCAAGAAAAGGCCGAGCTTGTGTTGTTCGTTGTTGTTTTTCCTATTCTTTTTCTGTTAGACAAAAACAAAGCTTTAATTACTCAACGAAAACGAAAATTCCATTGATGCATAAGGATAAAATCCATTTCCCAAGCTAATGGACTGGACCACCATTTGCAGATCTTCCAACCCAAAGTCTAGCGCTACATCTCTACAGAATCGAGAGTCCTTATACATATATAATCAAACACGCTGGTCTCTGGACACCTCTAGGCTCTAGCTTGTTAGAGATATATTGCACAAAAACACAAAAATACGAGGGTTAACGTAATTCAGTCTGACATATATTGCACACAAACACAAGGATTACAAGGTTCTGACAGCCTCATCCACGGAAAAAAACTCCTAATAGTTACATCTTTATTATATGAGAGTGTAGTACAAATCTTTTATTAAAATTAACTATAACAAGGATATATATAATAAACTAAACCCTAAACTAATAAACTTTTAGTATAAGTAGAAGACTTAGCTTGCACACAAAATAGGATTGGGCTTGGGCTTGGACTTATTACATTGGGTTAATATATATCTAACACCTCCTTATAGAGATTTTATGCAAGTGTTAGAGACTTAGAGTATGTGATTTATTATTGGTCCATACATTTTTTTTTCTTTTGTTAGTTTTGTAAGATTGATTGCGCACATATGCATAATACATCATATCTCTCTTAAATTGTCTATGATATTTGTTTGTGCTAACATCATTTTTGCATACAAAATAGGATTGGACTTGGGCTATTATGATGAGCTAATATATCTCTAACACCTCACAATAAGAGATTTTATGCAAATGTTAGAGACTTAGAGTATGTGATTTGTTATTAGTCCATACATTTTTTTTTTCTTTTGTTAGTTTTGTAAGATTGATTGCACACATATGCATAATACATCATATCTCTCTTAAATTGTTTATGATATTTGTTTGTGCTAATGTCCTTTTTGCATATTTTTCATAAATAGGAGGAAATATCTAAAACACAAACAGTTGACGTACACGCCAAAATTTACACTCAATTTTAAAATATATATTAGGTTTTAGACGGAAATATGGTAACAAAATAGAAAATCCAAAAACAATCCAAGTAAAAAACCATAATGAATCATTTTTTTTCCAATGAAACAAATCCCAATAGCAAGAGAAGTTTAATTTACAATTACAAGCAAAACAAATTTTCCTAGACTCCAAAGCAAAACCATTTCCCAAAAGCTCATCTCTGTATATGGTCCTGTAAGGACACAATTCTCTGGCGGCCCAATAAGGATGTTGGGCCCGCGCACGGAAGATCCCTCACAATATAATTTGTAGAGAGTGGGCTTGAAAAGCTAGCCGCTGGTCACGGGGCGATGCCGATCCTGGCTTTATAGGAATTCAGGTAGAAAAAGGAGTTGGGCCTGAACATTTAAGCCCTAAGACGTCGCACCCTATGGGATGAGACTCCTCGGAGTTGATCCGAGGACCATTGAGGTCTTACCCCGGTTATCCAACGACGGACTTTCTTCAGTGAAGTCCGGTGTTGTTGAGATGTTCTCCCCCCTGTCCTCTTTCTTTTTTCTGGTGGGATGGGCTCCCCTCTAGATTTATTTACTTTCTTCTTTTATACTCGTCTGTGTTCATTGTCCTTCGTCCACGTGTAGGGTCAATCTTTACAAGACTGATATTTGTCCCATCAGTCTAATCCCAGAATTGTTGGGTATGGTTGATAAGGCTGCAGAGTACGGCTCTATCACGTGTTGGGTCTTATCCGGAAGGGTAGTAAGGATAACTTTCCCAAGATATTTTGGATCTCCTTACAAATTCGTCCCTGTACCAGTTTTATCCCTTCATTTCGGTGGGATTCAGGATCTGCCGAGGACCAAACTGTCCTCGGCTGCCTTCCAAAATTGTTTTGTGCTCTGTACTGTAGAGCTTGGGCCACAGCTCTCCTCGGATTAGGCCTTCGGATTTTCCAGGAGCAATTGGGCTTGGTCCTTAAATTATTGGGCCCCACAATAGCCCCTCAAAACCCTTCCATCCGACTTCCGGGTTGGAAGGGAGGGTTTTGGCAAACCCGGGCCCTTAATATGGCTTGTTTAATTCCACTCCGCATTTATGTGAGCGGTTTTCCACCTGTCCAGGAGATTTAGCCGGTTTTCTAGGGATTCCGTTTAATCTGCTCGTGATCCACTCCTGCCGCTTGGTTGTCCCAGACGCGCCCTTAATGAATCCCCTTTACGAGACTCATTTATGTCCGGCGGCTCATCTGATAAGTTGGGGAAACGGAACGGACGCCTCTTTTTTCTTCAGATTCCTTTGGGAAACTTGAATGCATTTAATACCCTTCGTTCTGCCCTTCCTATAAGAAGGCGAGCAGGAGGCCATCACTTTCGTGCAGACTCCTCTCCTTCCCTCTGAGATTTGAAACCCGTAGCCTTCCTTAGCGCTTGCTTAGCCCGTTTGTTTATACGCCATATCAGTACACGCCTACCATAACGAACGATGAAGAAAACATGCCCCTCCTCAAAACACCATGTTCCGATAAAGTTTGAAATGGCTCGATCGGGGCAAGGGTGGCGCAGACTTAAGATCTGTCCCGCCTCTCTTTCAGCCAAAATCCGAAGCAGGGGCTCGTCATGTCGAACTCTTGGCGTGACTGAGTCGAGAACACCCAATATCAGCACCACTCGGCTCCTCACGAGCGTACCTAACATGGCACCGGTGTGTTAGGAGTCAGGGTTGAGGCAGGGGCGAAGTGCTTCTGCTTCTCCTTCTCCTTGCTCACTGGTGCCCTCCTCCGTCTTCCTCTTATAGTCTTCCCAGCACCAGTTCCGCCTTGGTGCTGTCCTTCTCCCTCTTTTGCTCCTCTCTTTGTCTTTTCATTTCTCCCACTCTTCTTCTCCTCCTTCTCTTACTCATGTCCTCCATCTTCTTCATTGATTTCTTCCTTACTATTTCCTTCTTCTTCGTTCTTTTTATTTTTTTTGAAGTGAGTTCTTCTCTTAGTATGAGCAACAATGAGGCAGAGATTGGAGAGACTTTGAAGACAAGTTTAAAAGGCGCTTGATCGTTTACTTATCCGTACTGTGGATGTTAGTACTGCTTCGGCAGTCTCTCTTTTGTATAGGCTTGTTGAAGCCTCTTTTTGTACATTGTAATAATTTTTCATATTAATAAAAGTTGTTTCTATTTCACTTTGCATGTTCTGTCTCTTTGTTTTTATAAATTTGCAAGCGCTGCTCGGCTCAATAATACCGCATCTAAATCAATGACGACTAAGACCAAAATACTTAATGATAAAAAGACGTTGCCATAATCTTAATAGAAGTGCTTGGCACAATAAGGCAGACCAATAAAAAGTAGTACTTACCACCTTGGCTTGGGTCCTTGAGGTACCATAGGCTTGCCGAGGACCACGCAAGGCCTTGGTTATGTCCAAAACTTGTAATAATAATAATTTTTTGTACTTGGTTTCCCCATAGGCTTGAGTCCGAGGACCATACAAGGCCTCGGTTCTGTCCAAAACTTTAATAATAATAGCTTTTGTACTTGGTTTCCACCTAGGCTTGAGTCCGAGGACCATACAAGGCCTTGGTTCTGTCCAAAACTTTTAATAATAATAACTTTTGTACTTGGTTTCCCCATAGGCTTGAGTCCGAGGACCATACAAGGCCTTGGTTCTGTCCAAAACTTTAATAATAATAATTTTTTGTACTTGGTTTCCCCATAGGCTTGAGTCCGAGGACCATACAAGGCCTTGGTTCTGTCCAAAACTTTAATAATAATAACTTTTGAACTTGGTTTCCCCATAGGCTTGAGTCCGAGGACCATACAAGGCCTTGGTTCTGTCCAAAACTTTAATAATAATAATTTTTTGTACTTGGTTTCCCCATAGGCTTGAGTCCGAGGACCATACAAGGCCTTGGTTCTGTCCAAAACTTTATGCCCTCCCTTTTTCTCTTTGCACCTGTCTTTCCTCAGGTGTCTCATATGTTGCCGAGCAGGAAGTTGTCCTCGGTAACGGTTATTCCTTGGTGTGGGCCATAGTCCATGGGCTTCCATGCAGAACGGGCCTGGGCCGCGAATTTATTAGGCCCACAGATTTAGAGGCATTTCCGTAGTCTTTGGTCACGCGGTACTTTTTGGCGTCCCAGTATTCGAGGTGCGCCTTCACGAGGCTCCTTTAATCTCAGGGTTGCAGACGGCATTGGAAATCGAGCCGGGGACCTTTTGTCTGTAGCGTTCCTTGGGACGCTGCGTGAATTAAATGCCGTCACCTCATCTTTTAAATAAATAGGAGAGAAGGTTGCTTTACTTTCACACGAATTCTTCAGTCTCCTCTCTTAGTACATCATGTTTGAGGCGAGGATTGGGGCAAAGGAGCTCTCTCCGCCACAAAAGCGCTGTGTCTTCCTGAGACTCCAGATAGTGAGGTACAGGCCAAGGAGGCGTAGACTCAAGAGAATATCTCAATTCGAGAGAGGGGAAAGGATGTTTCTCCTTCTTTTAGTCAAAATCCGAAGCAGGTTCTGGTCATGCCAGATTTTTGGCATGCCCGAAGAAGGAATTTCCGCCATCAGCGCCGTCTGCCTTGTAGCAGGCAAACTTCTGCGGGGGCTTCCCAACTGCCGGCTCCCTGCATCTTTGCTGTAGATGGTGTTAGCCTGAGGTCAGGTTCTTTGGCTGCCTGAGTTATGGGCATGTAGAAGCGTCGAGGAATAGTTTCCTTAGACGACATCTTGGAACAGTAGCCAACCTCTCCTCTGAGATATCTCCTCGGCATCATCTTTACTCTTTTGTGCTTTTCTTTTGCTTACGCAGTTAACTCTAATGTAAGCTGGTTTCAGCTTTTATTGTACACTGTACTGTTCTTTTGTCTTAATAAAAGATGTGTTTATTTCTTTATGCATATGTTATTTTTTTTTTGCAACAACCACTTTGGGTCTGAATATTAAGTCTAAACATGCCTTTAACAATATTCTGGACGGAAGAACACTTTAATACAAACCCTTATTAGTTTAAACTCGCAAATATTATCAAGTATAACAATGATAATCCTCAATAGATTGAATTTATGGAACTAACCGAGATAGCTGCTGAGCGCTGCGTGATGCACGCTAGACGAATATCCGAGAGAGCAGCCGAGCAGCGATGGACTTGGATCGTGCCCTTGGGACAACATACTGTGCCGTATCGTATTAGCCCCTTTGGCACTGGGGATCTGCGGGTAGACCGGGGAACCCGTGCAATTAAAGACTGACCCAACTGTTAACGAGAAGTCCTCTTCGGATGGATTTTAATGCTCTAGTAACAGTTTTTATTTTGTGTACTTGGTTTCCCCATAGGCTTGAGTCCGAGGACCATGCAAGGCCTTGGTTCTGTCCAAAACTTCTAAGATTTCTTTTATGTACTTGGTTTCCCCATAGGCTTGAGTCCGAGGACCATGCAAGGCCTTGGTTCTGTCCAAAACTTTAAGATTTCTTTTATGTACTTGGTTTCCCCATAAGCTTGAGTCCGAGGCAAGGCCTGATGCATAGGCCTTGCAAGGCCTTGGTTCTGTCCAAAACTTGTAAGATTCTTTATGTATTGGTTTCCCATAGGCTTGAGTCCGAGGACCATGCAAGGCCTTGGTTCTGTCCAAAACTTGTAAGATTTCTTTTATGTACTTGGTTTCCCCATAGGCTTGAGTCCGAGGACCATGCAAGGCCTTGGTTCTGTCCAAAACTTGTAAGATTTCTTGGTTATCTTTCTATGGTTCTGTCCAAAACTTGTAAGATTTCTTTTATGTACCCATAGTCCGAGGACCATGCAAGGCCTTGGTTCTGTCCAAAACTTATAAGAATTTCTTTTATGTACTTGGTTTCCCCAGGCTTGAGTCCGAGGACCATGCAAGGCCTTGGTTCTGTCCAAAACTTGTAAGATTTTTTTCTGTACTTGGTTTCCCCATAGGCTTGAGTCCGAGGACCATGCAAGGCCTTGGTTCTGTCCAAAACTTGTAAGATTTCTTTTATGTACTTGTTTCCCCATAGGCTTGAGTCCGAGGACCATGCAAGGCCTTGGTTCTGTCCAAAACTTGTAATTTTTTCTTTTTGTACTTGGTTTCCCCATAGGCTTGAGTCCGAGGACCATGCAAGGCCTTGGTTCTGTCCAAAACTTGTAAGATTTTTTTTTGTACTTGGTTTCCCCATAGGCTTGAGTCCGAGGACCATGCAAGGCCTTGGTTCTGTCCAAAACTTGTAAGATTTCTTTTATGTACTTGGTTTCCCCATAGGCTTGAGTCCGAGGACCATGCAAGGCCTTGGTTCTGTCCAAAACTTGTAAGATTTTTCTTTTATGTACTTGGTTTCCCCATAGGCTTGAGTCCGTGGACCATGCAAGGCCTTGGTTCTGTCCAAAACTTGTAAGATTTCTTTTATGTACTTGGTTTCCCCATAGGCTTGAGTCCGAGGACCATGCAAGGCCTTGGTTCTGTCCAAAACTTTAAGATTTCTTTATGTACTTGGTTTCCCCATAGGCTTGAGTCCGTGGACCATGCAAGGCCTTGCATCTGTCCAAAACTTGTAAGATTTCTTTTATGTACTTGGTTTCCCCATAGGCTTGAGTCCGAGGACCATGCAAGGCCTTGGTTCTGTCCAAAACTTGTAAGATTTCTTTTATGTACTTGGTTTCCCCATAGGCTTGAGTCCGAGGACCATGCAAGGCCTTGGTTCTGTCCAAAACTTGTAAGATTTCTTTCATTTGTTTTATTTTTCAACCACCAGCCCCTTCACCAAGGCGGGGATAGTTGGCCTGAGGCCGGAAGCCCCTAGAGACGCCCGCGCCCTTAGCACTGCGAGGCGTAGCCCCTAGCAGAGGCTTACGTCGGAGCAACAACTATATGCCGCCGGAGACGGGGGAAATCCCGGAAATTTCTGCTTGCTAGAGAGCTGACTCCACCGCCACCTGCGCCAACGCGCAAGCTTTCCCCACAGACGGCGCCAATTGTAAGGACACAATTCTCTGGCGGCCCAATAAGGATGTTGGGCCCGCGCACGGAAGATCCCTCACAATATAATTTGTAGAGAGTGGGCTTGAAAAGCTAGCCGCTGGTCACGGGGCGATGCCGATCCTGGCTTTATAGGAATTCAGGTAGAAAAAGGAGTTGGGCCTGAACATTTAAGCCCTAAGACGTCGCACCCTATGGGATGGGACTCCTCGGAGTTGATCCGAGGACCATTGAGGTCTTACCCCGGTTATCCAACGACGGACTTTCTTCAGTGAAGTCCGGTGTTGTTGAGATGTTCTCCCCCCTGTCCTCTTTCTTTTTTCTGGTGGGATGGGCTCCCCTCTAGATTTATTTACTTTCTTCTTTTATACTCGTCTGTGTTCATTGTCCTTCGTCCACGTGTAGGGTCAATCTTTACAAGACTGATATTTGTCCCATCAGTCTAATCCCAGAATTGTTAGGTATGGTTGATAAGGCTGCAGAGTACGGCTCTGTCACGTGTTGGGTCTTATCCGGAAGGGTAGTAAGGATAACTTTCCTAAGATATTTTGGATCTCCTTACAAATTCGTCCCTGTACCAGTTTTATCCCTTCATTTCGGTGGGATTCAGGATCTGCCGAGGACCAAACTGTCCTCGGCTGCCTTCCAAAATTGTTTTGTGCTCTGTACTGTAGAGCTTGGGCCACAGCTCTCCTCGGATTGGGCCTTCGGATTTTCCAGGAGCAATTGGGCTTGGTCCTTAAATTATTGGGCCCCACAGGTCCTTATGTCATCGAATAGAGATTCCGTGCAGATTCGGAGTATGTGGGTTTCGTTATTCTTGTAATGTAACATTAATAGATTGCCCAAGTATGCATGTAATGTATCACATATTTATATAGACCGTGAGTATGAGGTCTCGCACGGTCGCACGGAAGCGGGTAGAGTACTATTATGATCACACCCAAGTAAGAAAGTTACACCGATAGCTCTCTTCTACCATTTTTTTTCTAAATAAATAAATGTATCACATATTCACATCTCTTATAATTGTCTATATTATCTCTCATCACTCATAACTATATTCCTAATGTTTGCACATATTTTTCTTAAACAGAAGGAAAATTAAAAAAATAAAAAATTTCACTTTCCAAAACGATCTAAAGAAAAAAAGTTGTGAACTTTTTTTTTTCATTTTTTTTTTTTTTTCACGTCAGTGCGCTTTTGTCGAAAAGTGCTGGCCTCAATTTTCTTCCTTTTTATGTTGAAAAGCTATACATAGTACATCCCACTGCTACTGTAACGGTAGAATGAGCTTGTCATTGCATGCGTAGCCTAAAGAAATCAAAGCATAAGGTACGTGGATCCCGGCCTAATTAAGCAGAAATACTATTTTTAATTTTCTGGGGGTCCAAAAAGTCTAGTATAGTCTAAATTGATATAATTTTTAAAAGTTCGTGATTTAATTTAAGCTTAACAAAATTATATGATTTAATTTGTCACCCATAAAATAATTTAAAATGTAATCTATTCTTTTTACAAGTAGTATATTAATCCTGAAAATTATAATATTGACTTTTGTTATATATAGCATACACTACTTTTTATATGACTTTTTTTTTTTTTTTTTTTGAGAATAAGTTCCTCGTGGTATTATTATGGTGCTTATAAATCAGCAACAACAACATTATTTAAGTCAGGGAACGGACTCCATCTAGACTGAAAGCGGAAAAGAAAGTCTTGCTTTCTAAGGTAAGAAATGAGTAACAGCATTACCTTACCTAATAAAATGAGAGAGAAAATAACCCCCTAGAGAGCTAGCAAAAGACAAAATGTCTCTTAGTTAATTTCCAAAAGAAGATGAGAACATATTTCCATCCTC
This sequence comes from Quercus lobata, assembly GCF_001633185.2. Taxonomy (NCBI): domain Eukaryota; kingdom Viridiplantae; phylum Streptophyta; class Magnoliopsida; order Fagales; family Fagaceae; genus Quercus; species Quercus lobata. The sequence continues at coordinate 9,274,021 of NC_044912.1, forward strand.
TAAAGCCTTAACAACAATCTCAAAATCTCCTTCAAAGCATAAGTGGTTGAGAGAGAGAGAGAGAGGTCTATTTGGAAACAGTTTATTTAGCTGAAACTGAAAACTTTTTGTTAAAAGTATTATAAAAAAAAAAAGTTAAAAGTTAGCTGAATAATACAATAAGATCTACGAATAGTACTAAAAAGTGCAATGAAACTCATGAATAATACCAAAAAGAAGCTAAAAACTAAATAAGCTGAAACAAATAAGCTCATCCTAATATTCATGATCTCGAGAAAAATTTATTGGTCTCTCTATCAATTGTCATAAAAAATTATCTAGGTTATATATATATATATATATATATATATGATATTTCCCAGATCAAGTCACATTGTGTTGAATTCTATCTATCTATGTTTAAATACTTCATTTTTTTTTTTTTTTTAAGAGTTACGTTATATTCTATAATTTTTATAGGACGGTGGATTTTGTATATTAATATTGCGGGAAAGTGACACATATGTCCCATTTTCATGCTTAAGTCAATTTCTGTCCCATTATTAGTCTATTATCCTTCGTCACTAGTTAGGACCAGCAAAATAGCCATTATGGGAGTTTGACTTGTCATAAAGATAACGTTTGCTAGTCTAGCTGCTAGAGATGGCAAATTTTGCCATCAGGTTTGACTAGTCATAAGTAAATAAGATTCAATTGGGAATTTCAACGGACTGTTTGAGAAACCAGGCAGTATTGAGTTTTTTATTGCCGAAATGTACAATACAGGTTCAAATTCGAAGGTTAACATTTTATTTTGTGAATCAAAATAGTGTACAAACAACAAAGTGTCATGTCATTCCAATATTTAATTCTCCTACTTTGATGTATAATAGGTATCTCTATATATACTTACCTAACGCAATTATATTTTGAAATCTCACATTTATATTAATTTAATTTAATTTTCCATTAAAAAAATTAAATATAATTTTGGTGTCCACAATTTTATATATATCGGAGAAATAAATACACACATACAAGAAAGAGGAAATAAGGTTCTAACACAAAAACACATCACAAACTACACTTAAAGGGCATGGTATTTTTTATATATAGATTTTACATTTCATGTTTTTCATTTTCATTAATTATTATTATTTGAATTTAACATTTCATAAAAGGGTAGAGGCCGAGTGCACTAGAACACAAGTCCAGCTTTAGCCCTAGGCCCAAGGCCCCCTCCCCCAAAAGTTTGAAAATGGTCCCAAAACCATGACTCTCCATTAAAAAACAAAATACTTTGTACAAAAAAACTCAAAAAAATGTAACATATTTTGCATTTTCCGAATCTCCCCCACCCCCTCTTTTTCCTTTTCAAGAAGGCCCTAAAATATTGAGCCAATAATCCCAATTGAAGCCTTAAATTGTTTAAAAAAAAATTGTTATGAGTGCGTTGAATAAGATTTATTGTGTCACAAGGAGGTTAAGTTGATTAAATATTATTATCAATTGTAAGAGATATGTTAATAATACCTTAAAAAAATAGTAATTAATTAGTAATTTCGAATCTTCAAAAACAAGAACAATCTTTATATAAAGATAATAATAACATAAAAAGTTAAATAAACAATATTTAATTGATATTTAAATATTTAAAAAAGCACATTAAAATTTATTGCCTTTTACCTCAAAATGTATTGAATTAGTAGAGAGAGAGAGAGAGAGAGAGAGAGAGAGAGAGAGTAAACAAATGGATAGTTTTTAAAGTTGAAACTTTAAATTGATGGGAAGGTGTTTGTCACTTAATGTTAATCTATAAGACAAGGTAAATTAATGTCCTGCCCATCAATTCCGAAACAAATTGAAGAAAACAATGTATGACATATATGCAAGTCCCTAAAATAAAAAAACAAAAGGGAAGTCAATTTCTACTCTATTCTACAGACATACTTATCAAAACCGTTTTGTCACTTCGTTGTACTTTTTATTTTTATTTTCTTTTTAAAAATTGTTGGATTTATTTTTTATTTTCTTAAAAAAAAAAAAAATTGAAGTATGCAATGCAAGTGGAAAGAAAGACTTTCATAATTAATTGCAGCATAATGCTTAAGGCCTGTGTGTTAGAGCATTCACAGCTGGCCTTGTATATCCTATATATTGATATATTTTAGCATCAAATCCTTAAATGATGCTCTAGTAGGACTGTCAAATTGTGCCAATTGTACAAAATTTTACAATATTGCTACAGTACCATCCTATTTCTAGGATGTTACTATAGCAAGATTGTATAATTAAAAATTATTATTTTATTATCTGACTGATTCTTCTCTCTCTTCCTTTCTCATTATTTCATTTCCCTCTCTTATCTTCTTCTCTCTTGTTTGCTCTCTCCTCTTCAGACCCAAAACCATGGTAGACATGAACGCTATCACCAAGCCACCATGGTCGGACCCACTGTCACAGGCCTCACTGCAAGCCATCATCATAGGCCACTGCAAGCCACCTAACCAAGCCTAATTGTTCTTCTCGTCTTCTCCGTGGATCATGGCTCTGTCACGATTCGTGGGTGCATTAAGTTTGGCGTGGGTCGTGGCTCTCTCAAATCCAGTGTGGGACGTGGGTTGTGGGTCTTTCAAGTCTAGCGTGGGTTTAATGAGTTTTATGGGTCTCTCAAGTCCATCATGGCTCTCTAAAGTCTGGTGGCATTGGTTGGGTTTTGAATTGGTGTGGATCATGGCGGGTCATGGTGGGTTGTGGTGGCTCTGGGACTAAGGATCGTGGTGGATCGACGTGCAAATCGCTGCGGTGGATGCGTGGAGATTGGTTTTTTTTTTTTTTTTTTTTTTTTTTTTTTTTTTTTTTTTTTTGTGATTATGTGGTGGCTATTTCTTGTGGATGTAGCTATTGTTGTGGTTGTGGTTGGTGGTGGATTTGGTGATCTAAGTTGTGGGTTTTCGTGTGGATGTGGTTTGCTCAGTTTGATTTGAGTTGTGGGTATGGTGCTTTTTTTGCAGGTTTTTTCTGTGGGTGCATGGGCTCCCCTCTAGATTTATTTACTTTCTTCTTTTATACTCGTCTGTGTTCATTGTCCTTCGTCCACGTGTAGGGTCAATCTTTACAAGACTGATATTTGTCCCATCAGTCTAATCCCAGAATTGTTAGGTATGGTTGATAAGGCTGCAGAGTACGGCTCTGTCACGTGTTGGGTCTTATCCGGAAGGGTAGTAAGGATAACTTTCCTAAGATATTTTGGATCTCCTTACAAATTCGTCCCTGTACCAGTTTTATCCCTTCATTTCGGTGGGATTCAGGATCTGCCGAGGACCAAACTGTCCTCGGCTGCCTTCCAAAATTGTTTTGTGCTCTGTACTGTAGAGCTTGGGCCACAGCTCTCCTCGGATTGGGCCTTCGGATTTTCCAGGAGCAATTGGGCTTGGTCCTTAAATTATTGGGCCCCACAGGTCCTTATGTCATCGAATAGAGATTCCGTGCAGATTCGGAGTATGTGGGTTTCGTTATTCTTGTAATGTAACATTAATAGATTGCCCAAGTATGCATGTAATGTATCACATATTTATATAGACCGTGAGTATGAGGTCTCGCACGGTCGCACGGAAGCGGGTAGAGTACTATTATGATCACACCCAAGTAAGAAAGTTACACCGATAGCTCTCTTCTACCATTTTTTTTCTAAATAAATAAATGTATCACATATTCACATCTCTTATAATTGTCTATATTATCTCTCATCACTCATAACTATATTCCTAATGTTTGCACATATTTTTCTTAAACAGAAGGAAAATTAAAAAAATAAAAAATTTCACTTTCCAAAACGATCTAAAGAAAAAAAGTTGTGAACTTTTTTTTTTCATTTTTTTTTTTTTTTCACGTCAGTGCGCTTTTGTCGAAAAGTGCTGGCCTCAATTTTCTTCCTTTTTATGTTGAAAAGCTATACATAGTACATCCCACTGCTACTGTAACGGTAGAATGAGCTTGTCATTGCATGCGTAGCCTAAAGAAATCAAAGCATAAGGTACGTGGATCCCGGCCTAATTAAGCAGAAATACTATTTTTAATTTTCTGGGGGTCCAAAAAGTCTAGTATAGTCTAAATTGATATAATTTTTAAAAGTTCGTGATTTAATTTAAGCTTAACAAAATTATATGATTTAATTTGTCACCCATAAAATAATTTAAAATGTAATCTATTCTTTTTACAAGTAGTATATTAATCCTGAAAATTATAATATTGACTTTTGTTATATATAGCATACACTACTTTTTATATGACTTTTTTTTTTTTTTTTTTTGAGAATAAGTTCCTCGTGGTATTATTATGGTGCTTATAAATCAGCAACAACAACATTATTTAAGTCAGGGAACGGACTCCATCTAGACTGAAAGCGGAAAAGAAAGTCTTGCTTTCTAAGGTAAGAAATGAGTAACAGCATTACCTTACCTAATAAAATGAGAGAGAAAATAACCCCCTAGAGAGCTAGCAAAAGACAAAATGTCTCTTAGTTAATTTCCAAAAGAAGATGAGAACATATTTCCATCCTCTAAAGCCTTAACAACAATCTCAAAATCTCCTTCAAAGCATAAGTGGTTGAGAGAGAGAGAGAGAGGTCTATTTGGAAACAGTTTATTTAGCTGAAACTGAAAACTTTTTGTTAAAAGTATTATAAAAAAAAAAAGTTAAAAGTTAGCTGAATAATACAATAAGATCTACGAATAGTACTAAAAAGTGCAATGAAACTCATGAATAATACCAAAAAGAAGCTAAAAACTAAATAAGCTGAAACAAATAAGCTCATCCTAATATTCATGATCTCGAGAAAAATTTATTGGTCTCTCTATCAATTGTCATAAAAAATTATCTAGGTTATATATATATATATATATATATATATATGATATTTCCCAGATCAAGTCACATTGTGTTGAATTCTATCTATCTATGTTTAAATACTTCATTTTTTTTTTTTTTTAAGAGTTACGTTATATTCTATAATTTTTATAGGACGGTGGATTTTGTATATTAATATTGCGGGAAAGTGACACATATGTCCCATTTTTATGCTTAAGTCAATTTCTGTCCCATTATTAGTCTATTATCCTTCGTCACTAGTTAGGACCAGCAAAATAGCCATTATGGGAGTTTGACTTGTCATAAAGATAACGTTTGCTAGTCTAGCTGCTAGAGATGGCAAATTTTGCCATCAGGTTTGACTAGTCATAAGTAAATAAGATTCAATTAGGAATTTCAACGGACTGTTTGAGAAACCAGGCAGTATTGAGTTTTTTATTGCCGAAATGTACAATACAGGTTCAATTTCGAAGGTTAACATTTTATTTTGTGAATCAAAATAGTGTACAAACAACAAAGTGTCATGTCATTCCAATATTTAATTCTCCTACTTTGATGTATAATAGGTATCTCTATATATACTTACCTAACGCAATTATATTTTGAAATCTCACATTTATATTAATTTAATTTAATTTTCCATTAAAAAAATTAAATATAATTTTGGTGTCCACAATTTTATATATATCGGAGAAATAAATACACACATACAAGAAAGAGGAAATAAGGTTCTAACACAAAAACACATCACAAACTACACTTAAAGGGCATGGTATTTTTTATATATAGATTTTACATTTCATGTTTTTCATTTTCATTAATTATTATTATTTGAATTTAACATTTCATAAAAGGGTAGAGGCCGAGTGCACTAGAACACAAGTCCAGCTTTAGCCCTAGGCCCAAGGCCCCCTCCCCCAAAAGTTTGAAAATGGTCCCAAAACCATGACTCTCCATTAAAAAACAAAATACTTTGTACAAAAAAACTCAAAAAAATGTAACATATTTTGCATTTTCCGAATCTCCCCCACCCCCTCTTTTTCCTTTTCAAGAAGGCCCTAAAATATTGAGCCAATAATCCCAATTGAAGCCTTAAATTGTTTAAAAAAAAATTGTTATGAGTGCGTTGAATAAGATTTATTGTGTCACAAGGAGGTTAAGTTGATTAAATATTATTATCAATTGTAAGAGATATGTTAATAATACCTTAAAAAAATAGTAATTAATTAGTAATTTCGAATCTTCAAAAACAAGAACAATCTTTATATAAAGATAATAATAACATAAAAAGTTAAATAAACAATATTTAATTGATATTTAAATATTTAAAAAAGCACATTAAAATTTATTGCCTTTTACCTCAAAATGTATTGAATTAGTAGAGAGAGAGAGAGAGAGAGAGAGAGAGAGAGAGAGTAAACAAATGGATAGTTTTTAAAGTTGAAACTTTAAATTGATGGGAAGGTGTTTGTCACTTAATGTTAATCTATAAGACAAGGTAAATTAATGTCCTGCCCATCAATTCCGAAACAAATTGAAGAAAACAATGTATGACATATATGCAAGTCCCTAAAATAAAAAAACAAAAGGGAAGTCAATTTCTACTCTATTCTACAGACATACTTATCAAAACCGTTTTGTCACTTCGTTGTACTTTTTATTTTTATTTTCTTTTTAAAAATTGTTGGATTTATTTTTTATTTTCTTAAAAAAAAAAAAAATTGAAGTATGCAATGCAAGTGGAAAGAAAGACTTTCATAATTAATTGCAGCATAATGCTTAAGGCCTGTGTGTTAGAGCATTCACAGCTGGCCTTGTATATCCTATATATTGATATATTTTAGCATCAAATCCTTAAATGATGCTCTAGTAGGACTGTCAAATTGTGCCAATTGTACAAAATTTTACAATATTGCTACAGTACCATCCTATTTCTAGGATGTTACTATAGCAAGATTGTATAATTAAAAATTATTATTTTATTATCTGACTGATTCTTCTCTCTCTTCCTTTCTCATTATTTCATTTCCCTCTCTTATCTTCTTCTCTCTTGTTTGCTCTCTCCTCTTCAGACCCAAAACCATGGTAGACATGAACGCTATCACCAAGCCACCATGGTCGGACCCACTGTCACAGGCCTCATTGCAAGCCATCATCATAGGCCACTGCAAGCCACCTAACCAAGCCTAATTGTTCTTCTCGTCTTCTCCGTGGATCATGGCTCTGTCACGATTCGTGGGTGCATTAAGTTTGGCGTGGGTCGTGGCTCTCTCAAATCCGGTGTGGGACGTGGGTTGTGGGTCTTTCAAGTCTAGCGTGGGTTTAATGAGTTTTATGGGTCTCTCAAGTCCATCATGGCTCTCTAAAGTCTGGTGGCATTGGTTGGGTTTTGAATTGGTGTGGATCATGGCGGGTCATGGTGGGTTGTGGTGGCTCTGGGACTAAGGATCGTGGTGGATCGACGTGCAAATCGCTGCGGTGGATGCGTGGAGATTGGTTTTTTTTTTTTTTTTTTTTTTTTTTGTGATTATGTGGTGGCTATTTCTTGTGGATGTAGCTATTGTTGTGGTTGTGGTTGGTGGTGGATTTGGTGATCTAAGTTGTGGGTTTTCGTGTGGATGTGGTTTGCTCGGTTTGATTTGAGTTGTGGGTATGGTGCTTTTTTTGCAGGTTTTTTCTGTGGGTGCAGCAGTGGTGGGGTGGTGGGGTTTGGATGGTGGTTGTGTGGGGTATTGGGTTTGTTCATGGTGGTGAGAGAGAGGGGAGGAAGAGAGACAGAAATTAGAGAAAGGAAATATATTTTATTGTGTAGATATATTATTTTAATGAGTAGAATAGAAAAATAAAAGTTGGGATGTTAGATGTGTTATAAAATAGTATTGTATAATTGATAAAGTAGTTTTTTGAGATGGTAAAATAGAATAGAATGGTATTTCCAATTGTGAATGCTCTTATGAAACATGCATGTGCTGCAACATCAATGCATAATTATCTAGAATTAATATTTTTTAATTACTTCCATATTTTACTATTTATATTTAAATTTAACATCTTTATATTCTTTCTTATTATTATACTCTATAGGGGCAGCGCTATTTGTAACTCAGGGTGGTCACAAGTCCACCCTGACTTGCCAAAAAATGTATATATATACTTGCAAAAAAATATATACACACACTAAATTAACCTATTTGGACCACCCTAATAAAAATATTGACTACCCTGACTTGAAAATTATAAGAATTTTGGTTCAATAAAAATAAAAGTTGTGTTACATTCACAACATTTTAACAATAATTTCCCAATAAATCTTATATAATAAGTGGAAAGCGATTATTAATTCTAATTTTGGCTCAATATTGACACCAGTTTTTAACCCACTAATAAAAAATTATTGCATAAGATTTGTTTTAAAAATGTTGTAGATGTAGCATTACTCCGAAAATAATTATGTCCTCACAAACATAATCTTTAACCCCTTAAACCCCCCCCCCCCAAAAAAAACCCTAAAAAAAAAAAAACAAAAAAAACCCAAAAAAAAAAAAAGACTAGACCGATCAAAAATGAGTTAACAAATCATTCAACAAAAAACCTATTAAAAAAGAAAAAGAAAAATAATTATTCAAATTTGTAACTTTTTCAACCTATTACACAAAAATAATCTCTAATTTCGTTTTTCCTTGAAAAATGGACTCAAAAATAATATTGTAGTTCATGAGTTTTCCTTAACAGTGCTGGTCATTATGCTCTTTTTGACTTCATAGTTGCAAAAATTATATTTCTTTAATGCCTCAGCTCGTAGTTCAACTCATAGTTACAACAAATATCATCAATTTTTCTTTCTCTTTTCTATTATCATTTCAATTCTCTTACTTTATTATTCTCATCTCAGCATTTTCAATTCTCACTTTATTTCTTATCAATCCATTTTTTTCTTTTTCTCTTTGTTAGTAGAAAAAACTTGTAATACTTCATTTTTTTGTGATGTCAATATATTCAAGTTATGTTTATTAAATTTTGTATAATTTAAGTTTCTTAATGACCACCCTAAAAAATATTTCTAGAGTCACCACTAATATTCTTGAGTTTGTTCTTTGATGTTTTACCATTTTCTATTGTAAGGACACGATTCGTGGCGGACCGTAACAATGTCGGGTTCGCACGTAAAAAGGGCCCAAACAATATCATTTGTAGAGCGCGGGTTTGAAAGGCTAGGCTTTAGTCACCAGGCAGTGGGTTTTTCGGGGTGTTCGTATATAGTTATGTTTCCTTCACCCCTAGAGTCTTTCTCCTGGAGGTGGGCTGGGAGGCTCTGGTTTTTGGCCATTTTTCCCAGCCTCTTGGTTGGTGCACCTTCCTTTTTATTATATAGTCCGTCTTGGTTGATCCTGACCCTCCACTTGTAGGTCAGGCAGGAGCTTATTTCTGTATCCATCCCATCAACCGTCCCGTCTAACTTTCTATTAGTTGCATGGATCGAAGTTTACACCGTCCAAACGTCTTTTCTCATTAATCAGTTCTGGGTATTGGCAGGTGCATTTACTGAAGAGGGGACGCATTTTCCTTGGTCCAATTTCACACCCTACTTCCCTATGGGCCCCATTCCGTTCACATCCCCTTGAGGGGGCTGTTTGGGGATTGCCTCCACCATGATGTTGGTCTTCCCATTGAAACTCTGGAATGCCGAGGACAGGGTAAGTTCTCAGCCGTTTCCCTTGCTACCCCGACCATTGATCATTCGTCCTCGGCACGGGCCCTGGGCCCAGATAGAGTTTGGGCCGGATTGCAGACCTCTCGGACCCACAATAGCCCCTCAAAATCCTGCTATCCGTCTCCTCGGACGGATAGGAGGGTTTTGATGACATCAGAGATCTGCCAATGCCTATCAATCCTTGTCATCTATCGATTCCCGAGATTTTTCACCTGCCCAAGGCACGTTCCTAGTGCCCCTGGAAGGCGAAACGTGGCCTCATTAAATACGGGCGGCTCTGTGCTTCCCACGTTCAACGATGTGATGGAAATCGAACGGTGGTGATCTCCTGGCCTCTTTGGGCGGGAAAAGGGCGTGCAGTTACCCTAGAAAGTATAAAAGATTTTTTGGAGATGGATCCGTCTCTTCAGTTTTGCACTTAAGAGTTTTAGTGCGTGTATCCTGGGTTCATCTGAACTTCCGCCCTAATTCAAGTCTCTCTCAAGCACATAAAGCCTATCCGAAGCGTAATTCTTCTTTTATGTAAGTTTCCTACCTCCATTAACTCGTGCTTTTTCTTTTCTGAGTTTATTTCTTTATACATACTTTTCTTCTCTGCAACAACTACTTGGTGCATGAATATTAAATGTAAGCTTGCCCTTAATGATATTCCGGGCAGAAAAATGCCTTAACACAGATTCCTACTGGTTTAAACTCACAGATATTATCAAGTATAACAAGGGTAATCCTCAATAAATTAAACTCTTGGAACTAACCGGGATAACTGCTGAGTGCTGCGCGATGCATGCTAGACCAATGTCCGAGAACGATAAACTCTAAATAATTCGTCCGAGAGGGTAGCCGAGTAGCGAGGGACTTTGATTGTGCTTTAGGGTAATATATTGCACCGTATCGCATCAACCCCTTTGGTACTGGGGATTCGAAGGTAGACCAGGGAATCCGTGCAATTAAGGGATTAACCCAACTGTTAACGAGGAGTTCTTTTTGGATGGATTTTGAGGTTTATGTGCCATAGTTTTTTTTTTTTTTTTTTTTAAATAGTTGGTTTCCCCATAGGCTTGGGTCCGAGGACCATACAAGGTCTTAGTTCTGTCCAAAACCTAGTTTTCCTCATCCAGGTAGTTGGTTTCCCCATAGGCTTGAGTCCGAGGACTATGCAATGCCTTGGTTCTGTCCAAAACCTAGTTTTTCTCATCCAGGTAGTTGGTTTCCCCATAGGCTTGAGTCCGAGGACTATGCAATGCCTTGGTTCTGTCCAAAACCTAGTTTTCCTCATCCAGGTAGTTGGTTTCCTCATAGGCTTGAGTCCGAGGACTATGCAATGCCTTAGTTCTGTCCAAAACCTAGTTTTCCTCATCAAGGTAGTTGGTTTCCCCATAGGCTTGAGTCCGAGGACTATGCAATGCCTTGGTTCTGTCCAAAACCTAGTTTTCCACATCCAGGTAGTTGGTTTCCCCATAGGCTTGAGTCCGAGGACTATGCAATGCCTTAGTTCTGTCCAAAACCTAGTTTTCCACATCCAGGTAGTTGGTTTCCCCATAGGCTTGAGTCCGAGGACTATGCAATGCCTTGGTTCTGTCCAAAACCTAGTTTTCCACATCTAGGTAGTTGGTTTCCCCATAGGCTTGAGTCCGTGGACCATGCAATGCCTTGGTTCTGTCCAAAACCTAGTTTTCTCTTTGTGTGGGATCTTGGCTTTAGGGGAGTTAGCTCCTCAGCCAAGCCCCTAGAGTTTATCCATACGATTAACGCTACCAAGTGCTTAGTTTGCTCTTTACGGGGGACCTTGGCTTTAAGGGAGTTAGCTCCTCAGCCAAGCCCCTAGTCAAGAAACGTAGCCCCTAGCAGAACTTTATACTAGAACTCTATAACCAACGGTTAGAAATAACAAAGAAACTCTATCGACCCACCTCCTATACCAACACACAAGCCTTCCCCACAGACGGCGCCAATTGTAAGGACACGATTCGTGGCGGACCGTAACAATGTCGGTTTCGCACGTAAAAAGGGCCCAAACAATATCATTTGTAGAGCGTGGGTTTGAAAGGCTAGGCCTTAGTCCTCAGGCGGTGGGTTTTTCGGGGTGTTCATATATAGTTATGTTTCCTTCACCCCTGGAGTCTTTCTCCTGGAGGTGGGCTGGGAGGCTCTGGTTTTTGGCCATTTTTCCCAGCCTCTTGGTTGGTGCACCTTCCTTTTTATTATATAGTCCGTCTTGGTTGATCCTGACCCTCCACTTGTAGGTCAGGCAGGAGCTTATTTCTGTATCCATCCCATCAACCGTCCCGTCTAACTTTCTATTAGTTGCATGGATCGAAGTTTACACCGTCCAAACGTCTTTTCTCATTAATCAGTTCTGGGTATTGGCAGGTGCATTTACTGAAGAGAGGACGTATTTTCCTTGGTCCAATTTCACACCCTGCTTCCCTATGGGCCCCATTCCGTTCACATCCCCTTGAGGGGGCTGTTTGGGGATTGTCTCCACCATGATGTTGGTCTTCCCATTGAAACTCTGGAATGCCGAGGACAGGGTAAGTTCTCAGCCGTTCCCCTTGCTACCCCGGCCATTGATCATTCGTCCTCGGCAAGATACATCCTCGGCACGGGCCCTGGGCCCAGATAGAGTTTGGGCCGGATTGCAGACCTCTCGGACCCACATCTATAATTAAGGTGAATAAATTATAATTTAAATATATTATTTTGAAGCACATATTATATGTACATTTAATATGTATTTTAAATATGTATTTTATTTAATTAAAATGAAAACTAAGCTATTGTAAGATAATATAATATAATATAATATAATATATATAGTTTCCCTTTTAGTCCCAAATTTCTTATTTTAATCGAGAGTATAATGTACCAATGTTTTTTTCACCTTCTATTTATGCCGAATATTTAATGATTTTCATAATTTTGGACTATTTTATGCCGAATCTTTTTTTCCCCTACGATATATGCCGAATGCTTCATCACATACATCCATGTATCCGAATGGGGCACGGATTGGATAAGAGACTTTGCCAAAAGTATTCATGATTCTGGTATATATACAAGAAAACATGAAGTTGTGTTGCGAAAATATTCAATAAAATCATGTCTTTTTTCTTTTTAATTTCTTCTTATAATTTGTCAATTTCTCATGCCAATCAATCTAAAGTCAATTTACAATTTAATAATGTTATGGATACGTTGAAGCAGGTTTGGCTTTATTCAATGCTTTTGTATACTAAAGGTGACACAACACATTTTTTTAAATGGTTACACATCTAACTCATGTCCCATGCCCCGTTCATGATTCTAGTATACAAGAAACCCAAAAATATATATTTAATATCATATCTTTTTTATTTTCTTTTTTTATTACTTTTTATAATTTGTCAAATTTTCACGCCAATCAATCTAATGTCAATGCACAATCTAATAAGTTATGGATACATTGAAGCAAGGTTTGAATCTATTCAATGTATACTGAAGGCGACACATAACTAACACATTTTTTAAAATGATTACACATTAATCACATATCTCGTTTGTGTCATGTACACATCATTTTCATTTTTATTTTTTCCATTTCTTATTCAATTGGAATCCAACGGAGAATGCACAATACATAGTCAATAGTAAACGTGTTGCAACCAAATACGGAATATCTTCATTACTTATGTGCTAAAAAGCACATTTTAATCCCCTTATATTAATTATTGGAGTGATATTTGGCTTATTTTGGTGCAGGAAGCCTTAGGAGGGTTTTTTTTTTTTTTTTTGAAAGCGAAGCTTTAGGAGGTTTAGGCCAAAACAGTTTTGATATGAGGTAGCTCTATTCTAGTTTGTCTACTATAGCTAGTTCCACTTGGTGACAGAAATATATTCATTATGTAATTAAAAAAATAAATGCTCAAATCATTTATGTCAAAACCCTAAATAGTACTACAATCAAGAACTAACGGAAAATTATTAAGTACTCCCGGAGTATCATAAATACATATTCTCTTCTCTCACATGAATCGTGGGTCCTATCATGAATTTAATTAATGAGACCCACCATTTATGTGAAATGAGGAAATACACATTTATGATATTCCGGAAGTATACAATAATTTCCCAGAACTAATTAAGTTTGTCCTATATTTAAGACAATTTCTTAGTAGGTGAATAACAATGACACTGGCTTTTTGAAAAGTTATTGGTGGGTGAGTTACCTTGTTGGGCTAAATCTTTGACTTCCTCTTTCGTTTTCCTTTTCTTTTGTTGTTTTGAGGAAAATAAATCATCTACTTGACAATCACTCAATTAAGTCCTTTTTAGTTTTTACTCAGACAATAACGTAGCATTACTTCTTAGTTTTTACAGTTTTATCAAAGTCAATGATCTTATCTTAAGAAGACTTTTTTTTAATCCGTCTTACATTTTATGATGGATTTTGAACCCACCTGCAGGTCACACAATTCAATCCTTCATATTTTGCTCATCATACTAGAAGAAGATGTGTCATTTAAAGTTCAGCCCATTAATAAATAAAATGATTATTGATTACTCTTTAACAAATATCTTATACACCAAATAATAATAGATCCTATTAAAAAAAGTAGATTATGTAGCTAAGTTTATGTTTGAGAAAATAAAAAAATAGTATATCCTATGTTTAAAGGATTTCATTAGTTGTTAAATACATCACATTTCAATTAGATTTAGTAATATTAATTAGCATTCCAATATATGACATTGCAACTTGCAGTTGTAAAGAGGGATTGAAAAGAAGTGGAGAAAATAATTTAATCCAATTCTTTTCACAAATACTTTCTTTTCCAAGAAAATAGTGTACAAAATAAGTGCACACTCATGCAATGAAATTTAGGTCTTCTTTGCAAGATTGAAATTCAAAATTTAAACTGTAATCTACTGCTTTATTATTATTATTATTATTTATACGTGCTACGTACATAAAAATGTGGACTTAGAGCATCCGCATCAGTAGATACAAAATTTTTATCTATTTTGCAAAAAAAAAAAAAAAAAAACATGTCTTTTCTATTTTACACACTCACTTTTACAAAACACTGACATCAATTTGTCTATTTTATATATTTATTTAATAAAATATTCATTCTTGACTCAATTCCCAACCATCATCAACGATCAAACAAAGAAAAAAGAGAGCAGCGATGATCATCAACCCAGCCTCCATCATCAATCCACCCAACCACCATCATCAAGCCAGCCTCCATCATCAACCCATCCATCAAAATCCCAAAACCACTAATCAAAATCATCAAAACCCACGGATCAAAATCATCAAAACCATCAAATAAAGAAAAAAGGGCATACGTAATTACCTTGCGTTTGTGAGCACCTACAAATTCGTCATTTGACAAATTTTCGAAACACGTGTATCGTGATTCACAATTAAAGCCTAGAAAGATATGGCTAAGGATAATAGAGAAAAGAAAATCAAAGTGATAAGGAGGAAACCCAAGCAGCCAATGAATCTTTTTGTTTCATTGTTTGTGATGTACTAAAAAATAAAATATAAGTGTGAAGTGTAAACCCGAAACCCACCATTCCCAACCAAAAGAGTCCACAAAAAAAAAAAAAAAAAAAAAAAAAAGACCTTATCCAGTCCCATCATATGAGATGAGCTTGCCATGTGTATGCTTATTTTTCATTTAAAACTTCAGTTATTCTATAATGGAAGTAAAATGAAAACATGACAAATAGTGATTGGTGGAATATAGAGTGGTTTATAAAAAGTGGTACAAAGGATTTAAACTTAAAAAAACAGAAAAAGCAAAAAGGATCTTATCCATTCCCATCACATGAGATGAGATGGTCTTCTTGTGTTTTAAATGTCATTGAAACCATGCATGTGTGATACAGAGGGTGTTTGGTAAAAAAACTGAAAATATTTTACTGCAAAATAAATGGAGCATTAATTTTAAAATATTTTAATAAATACTTCCATAAAAGAGTTATTATGAAACTGGCATAAATAATTTTTCTCCAAGATTGTTGTTTATTCTATGTTTTTTCTTTCTAAGTGTAAACTTTGTGTTCAAAAAATTTCTCAAGGTATCAGTAAATCCCTAAGTTCTCAATCACAATTATTCTAAAAGAGTTTTACTAACATATACTTTTAGTAAACTCATTTTAAGAAAAAATTTTATTAAAAAATAAAAAAATGATAGACTTTTTTGACAAATTTTCATAAATTTTTTTAAAAATAATTTATTAATATATACCTTAAGAACAAGCATTAACTGGACCCATCATAGAATGATCAATGACAATCAATCTAAAATTCTTATCACAGTGATCAAAAAAATTATGTTGGTGCCATAACTTGTGGTATAACTCGCCTAAGTGGTGAGCTATGAATGGTGGATGGGTGTAACAACATAACTCTTATCAAAAGTGTAATACTATGGATACGTAAAAATGCATAATTTTGTATCATAATTCGTTACGTGACAAGTTATGATTGATGGACCTATAATTATAGGTCATATGAAAACATACTTTCACTGCTTATAACTTATCATATGACAAGTTACAGTACAAAATTATGTGTGCATGTGACTCGGATCAAAAACATTACTGATGCCAATCCATGATTGATGCAATTTGGTGTTAACTTTTTTAAAATTTTCAGAACCTTGCAGACACGTCGAGTGAAATGACGTGATCAGAATAAGGGCCTATGGGACTAAATCATAGCCATTGAAAACAATTTCAACGGTGATGATGTATCTCCTTTTCAGACCTTACGTCATGAGTGACATATTAAAAAAAGCACCTGTTGGCGGCGTACACTTGTCAGATTCAACAACGTAAACTCAGAAAGATCCTGTCTCCACGACAGACTACATAAACACCATCTCCACGTAGGGAACAATACTGTTATCTTTTCTTTCTTTAATTACTTGGACTTTTGAAATAATAAATAAATAAAGATTTCTTTTTCAATTTTTCTTTTTTGGTAAATGATCTAAGTGGTTCATTAAACTTGATAAAAGATTTTATTTTTATATATTTATTTCTTTATAAATAAACGGAACTTAAGTCTTAATTTTAGATTAATTTAATAAACAAACCGAGTTTGAGTAGAAATAAAATTAAAAATAAAACGATTTCATGAACAATTAAACTCGTGAACATTAAGGTTTGAAACAAAACAACTTGAGTCTAGCCAGCTCATTTATAGATTTGATAATAAACTTGATATGAACTTAACAAATTAATTCATATTTTACTACAATTTTAATTAATTGGGAGTTGAGACTACTCGTTTCAACCAAATTAGCTTGATAATAAATTTAATATGTACTTGATAACATACTTATATTGAATTCCAAACTCAAAAGCATGATATTGGGCTTGAGCCGAGTCATGTTGAGCTCATAAATTTTAGAATTTTTGATGAGCTTGAGTTGAGCTTAAACATTTTAGAGTTAAGCTTAAACATTTTAGAGTTAAGCTTAAATATTCATTATTTGAAAAAATTCAGTTCGTTTACAATCCTACTCAATTAAGATACCCCTTTTTATAAATTCAACTTTCACATCATTACAACATGGGCGGCTCTAGGTACAGTCCAAGGGTTTAAAATGAAACCCCTGAGCTGGGCCAAAAAAAATATTATACATAATTTTTTATTTTTTTATTTAGCCCTCCAAAAATAAATTTTGAACCCCCTAGACCTAAATTTTTTTTAAGTCTAGCGAAAATGAATTTGAATATGATCATCTTGACAATATTTTGGTCTTTTTAAACACACACACACACAAATAAATAAATAAATAAATAAAACAAACCAATTTGATCTAAAATATGGGGGAAGAAATAGTAAGCCTAACAACAAAAGTATAAATTTGTTCATCTTAAATCTAAAAAAAAAAATCATTTAGATCTTAACAAATTTGAAATAAAATAATAAATAAAAGTTTGTTGTATTTAGATGTCACTTGAAGTTCACTTAACAACAATAATTCATATGTTGATTGTATTTAAAAACAATAAATGATTTCGAAAATTTAATTTTAACAATAATAATTATTATCTTCATTGTATTAATAAACAATATGCAATGAACTTATAGTTTATCTTATATGAGAAACGCTATGTTCACAATACACTCATAATAAAGCCTAAGTAGCAGATTGTTACTAGCTGTTATTGATGAGAAAAAAAGTATTTCAGTAGTGAGTTTAAATTATAACTAATAATAACTTATAACCTAAAATTTGTTGGAAAAATGTTATGAAAATGTTGTAAATGTAGCACTTCTCATCTTTTATTCTCTTGCTAGTACGTACTATAAAAAAAATTTGTAATAAAGAAATCATGTAGCTAGACAGCAAGATTCACTTTTTTTTTTTTTAAAAATACCCAAAATGCATCTTTTTACTGACCTCCTTCGCCACTGTATTAAAAGAAAAACAAAATAGATATATAGAGTCTCTATTCCCTGATTCCCAAATAACTAGGGAGATTGTTGGAGGGGGGGGGGGGGGTGAAATATTACAACATAGTACACGATTTAAATCAGAAGAACATTTTGCCAAACTATGGGCCATACCATAGAATTCAAATACCTTTTAACTCAAGTAAATGAGTAGACAAAGAACACTACCTCAATCAGAAGAATATTCATTAGAAAACTTATTTCTAACCATATAAACGATTGTATTTAAAAAAAAATAAAGAATACATAAGTATAAAAAATAAATTCATCCGTACCAATCCTCTCTCTTTTGCTTAAATAATCTATTAATCATCCGTTATGGCAGCTCATATGATTTCACCACAACAGCTTCAAAACTCTAAACTTCCTCTGTTTGGATCCCTTCCCAAATGGCATGTTTGCTTCACTAGCTAACTAGAACATCTAGATTCTAGTACACTTTAAGGAACCTCCTTTAATATTTAAGAGAGTTTTATAGTCAACTAGTTTAAGAGTGGTGCTATTGAATTAGACAAATCGAGTGTGTAAAGTGTACACACTTTGTTAGTTCTCTTTATTATGGTCAATTCATCCTCTATTGCTCGTAGATGTCGTAGGCTTTTATTAAACCACATAAATACGGGGTACTCTTTTACTATTTCTTTGTGAAATATTTCAAAAGGCCCCAAATAATGTGTTCACAATTAATCTTGTGCAGGAATGCTATGCAACTATAATAGCTTATTTGAATTGAGAGGGAGGAGGGAGAAATAGAGAAGAGTAGAGTAAAGTTGGCTGGAATGTGCTTTATTCTACGTCTTAAACTGTGTTTATTTTTTCTATTTTTTTTTTAAAGACTTTTATTTTTTATTTTTATATAAGATAGAAATTCTATTATAGCTTAATCTAAGTGTATATATGTGTGAAGATTTCTCCTGAAAACTTGAACTTCAGCCCTTACATCCCACACCTCACAAGCACTTATACTTGTAGAGTAATCATCATACCAAAAATGTGCAGTGCTAAGACTTTTATTTTGTTAACTAAATCGGGTTGGGTTCTTTATTTATTATCCTTTTTTATAAGTTTTGTTTAATTTTGGGTTTAGTTTTTTTTTTTTTTTTTTTTTTTTTTTTTTTTTTAAATCAAGTAATAGTGTAATACGACAAGGCAGAGCTTGGTATATCCCATGTTTGATAAAAGAAAGAAAATCTTCTTAGGAATTATGATTGGCAATATCTATTGACATTGTATTCGTCAAAAGGGTTTGTAACACTTGTGTATGTGTAAAGAAAAAGACACGTCTTTAGTATTCTACTTCGTTAACAAATCTCTTTATTCCTTTCTTTTTATTTCTTTATTATTACTGTGATAAATTTGGTATCAGTAATTAGTTTTTCTATTTGTTACTTAAACCTTCAAATAAAATTGGTGAAATTATGTTGTTTATTCAATTTGGGGTCCAAAGAATCTCAATTGGTATCTAATCAATTAGAACACATAGGGGTCAAAATCAAGTATTTACATCTTGAATCCTACTACTAGAAAATATCTAATACTTAGAACATTGTAATTTTATTGCGGAAAGATAGATTTTCGGGTTTGAAGATTGTTTAAGAAGTCAAACTATTTGCCAACATTAGATCAATTGACACCTCCTTAACATTAACAACAATGTCTAGGGTTTAAACACTCCCCCCCCCCCCCCCACCTCCTAATATAGCAAAAAAGGAGTAAAAAACATTTAATATTTCATTTTTAAAATGAGAATTTTAAGTTCGGGGATTTAAGTACACCTATAAAGTCATCACTCAACCTTGCAAGAAAATAAAGGGCTCTCAAAGTTTAGGTCTAGGGCTTCTAGCTAGTGTACTATACTCATTGTGATGATTACACATGGCTAAAACGGGTCACTTGTTATTATTGTGATGAGTCTAGTACACTAGAGAACTAGACCCAAACCAAATTTGAGAATAAAACAGAAAAAGCTTAAATTTCAAAGTTTAAACTAAAATTAGACTCCTCATGTAAATTATTTTTTCCTAATCATATATCATATAGCACAAATAAAATACAAATTCAATTAAATTAGCTTCTAATTGTAGTCTAATTTGATACCAATTATATATTTTAATTTTAATTTTTTATATTTGGTGCATTCAACTCAAAAGTTTACATTTGGTGCATTCAACTCAAAAGCCAGAGATTACAATAATAACAGTGATAGGCTTACTTAACTAAGTAAGTTTCAATACAACATTTATTATCTATAATTATTTAGATCATTACAAATGCCTATTTTTTACATCTCACTTTTTTCCTTACTCTTTGATCATGAAAATTATAATATATTGTCAGATAAAAAAATTGTCATTTAAAAATTTAAGTGCTTTTTTTCATTCATCACATACAATGGAGATTTTCTTTTTCTTTCTGTAAAAAAGGATTATGAAGTTCAAGCAAATTTATATATATATATATATATATATATATAAAAGGTATGCCCTTGATCATTTTTTTAAATAATTTATAAATAAAAAAAATTGTCAAAGAAGTTAGTCACATTATCATTTTCCCATAATTTTTTCAAATGGTTTATTAATGAATGCTCATATACATCAGTAAACCTATATATATATATATATATATATATATATATGTATATAGGTTCCAATTAATTATTTTTTATGGAGAACGGAAAGTTGTCAAAATAGTTAATTATTTTTTCGTTTTTTCATAAATTTTTTTAAAAATAGTTTACTAATATATGCCCTAAATGAGGTATGCCCTTGATCACTTTTTTAAATAATTTATAAATAAAAAAAATTGTCAAAGAAGTTAGTCACATTATCATTTTCCCATAATTTTTGCAAATAGTTTATTAATGAATGCTCATATACATCAGTAAACCTATATATATATATATATATAAATATGTATATAGGGTCCAGTTAATTATTTTTTATGGAGAATGGAAAGTTGTCAAAATAGTTAATTATTTTTTCGTTTTTTCATAAATTTTTTCTAAAAATAGTTTACTAATATATGCCCTAAATGAGGTATGCCCTTGATCATTTTTTTAAATAATTTATAAATAAAAAAAATTGTCAAAGAAGTTAGTCACATTATCATTTTCCCATAATTTTTTCAAATAGTTTATTAATGAATGCTCATATACATCAGTAAACCTATATATATATATATATATATATATATATATGTATATAGGGTCCAGTTAATTATTTTTTATGGAGAACGGAAAGTTGTCAAAATAGTTAATTATTTTTTCGTTTTTTCATAAATTTTTTCTAAAAATAGTTTACTAATATATGCTGTAAGGGTAAAATTTCCAAGTCAAACAATGGGCCTTGGGCCCCGTACGGAGTCCAGCCACGACCAAGGAGAAAATGGGACGCCAGAAGACTTCTAGCCCAACCCTGATGAGCCCAACTTATTTAAAAAAAAACATCCGAGGAGGAATGTCTCCTCATACCAAATCTGGGTCCAACGTGCGCCCTATCCATAATGAGGAATCGTCCCAAACGAATATGGGTAGTAAGGATGAACCTCGCAAAGCTGGGAGAAGGAAGAGAATATAAGACGTCCATGGGGAGACCACAACTGTCGCATTAAATGCAAGGAAGCTACTTTTCTGGCTGCATTAATGTGGAGAAGACAAGCAAACAGTGTTACTTTGGCCAATGCAACTCATAGAAAGATTGGGTGGATGTCTGATGGGACAGACACTCGAGTGAAGGTTAAGATGATCAACAAGTGTAAGGCTGTTATTAATTTAAGGAGGCTATATAAGAGAAGGAAATCCCCATGAAAAGGGGATCGATAAAGAGAAGAAAGAAGGAGATATAGAGAGAGAAAAAGATTATAGCCTTTAAATCAGAAACAGAGGTGCACTCATATGTCTCATCGGATTGAGTATCCAGTAGAGATAAAGGAGGTGTTCTTACGTCCAAATCGTTGCATGGCCTAAAATTAACTAACATTCACTTCGTCAAGTCCTAGTTCTGTAACCCGCTCTCTACAAATTCATTGTCTAAGGTCCTTTGGGTCAGAACCACCTACTTACTGGGCCTGGGCCCCAAAAACTGACCTTACATATGCCCTAAATGAGACCTATATAGGAAAATGTTAATAAGCACCGTGTAGTGTTTGTTAAAATTTTCCTATATAAGTCTCAAAAAAAAAAAAAAAAAAAAAAAAAAAAAAAAAAAAGAGGAAAGTTGTAAAAAAAAAAAAACTGTCAAAAAAGATATTAAAAAAAATTGTTATTAATGACCCACACACACATATATATATATATATATATATAAGGTCTTGTTTCTGTTCAGTAATCAATGACCACTGAACGCGTTGGATATGCAACACATTTTTGTCCAGTGATTAGTGACCATTGGACGCGTTGGATACGCAACACATGTCACGAGTGGACAGGCTAATTTTTCCTCTTTATAACAAAACATCATAAAAATGGAATCCTCGTAAAAATCTTTCTTTCCCATGGGATGATTGGACTTGTCTCCCCGCTTTGGATGATTGGACTTGCAGCAAGTTGCGGTCCAGAGTGACAATGTTTTTTAATCTTTATGCAGTGCACCGACTCTCAGGTCAATTATATAACACACACGCCATGGTCCTGTAACAACAGTGCCCACTGCCCTATGTCTCATAGCTTAAAGTGGGGTCACCTGAGGCTGAAAGGAACTGAATCAAAATTAAATACTTCTACTTCAAACCCCGTCTCTTTCTCTTTTTCTTTTTCTTTTTCTTTTTCTATTTATAACATGCAATATGCATTGCATTTTTTGTTTTGAGTGTTATAAGAGAGAGAGGAGAGAAAGTGAACTTTGACAAACACTCTCAATAAACAAAACACATAAATTAAGAGAAAAGTAACCAAACCAATCTCAACCTTCTCCTACTTAATCCATACTCCCAGGTAAAGACTCTCTCTCTCTCTCTCTCATACACGTGCACACCTTTGTCAGTGATCTTTTTATAGTGTCTCTATTCTTCTTCTTATATAAATTATCTTCCTTTTTTTCTTTTTTTTTTAAGGCGTTTGTTTGTTTGACTGAATTGGGTTGTGTTGGGTTCTCCTTTTTATTGTCTTTTCTTCTGGGTTTTGTTGCTGAAAACAGGTCTGTTCTTGAGTCCCAGCATTGGAAAATCTCTAAGGTTTCAAAAAAATTGCTAATTTCACTCTGGGCATATAGATTTCTGGGTTTCGAGATTGTTTCAGAAGTCAAGCTACTTATTCTTTCACCTTCATTCTTTTTTTGTTGATGATTGATCAATTTTCTTGTTCGGCTACTGGATGGTAATTCTGAATATTATGATCATAAGCAAAGTTCTTATTTTAGTTTCAACAACATCAAAAACAACTTAGTTCCACAATTTTGGATTGGCTATGGATCTTCAACAGAATCACGTGTCAGTAGTGGATTTATTCATGATAAAGTAATTAAATTTTACCCAGACCATCAACCGACCATAATGTCTTTTTCTTTTATAAAATATGACATTTATGATTTCCTTATAAGAGCTATATTACTCTAAAATTTCTGACTATCTCAAAAACAAAAGGTAGGTAGAAATGTAGCATTACAAAATAGAGATTTACTGTTTATGCGGTTCTACATCTAGCATGAACTATTGTGATAATTTTGGAGACATCGCTTAACCGAAAAACTTAAGCCTATGGCTTAGGAAGTTCTTTATTTTTTCTTAATATAGGACTTCGTCTTAAACATGTATAATCACATGTGAATCTTTAATTTAGCATATAAGGACACACTTAACCTAAAGTTTAAGTTTATGAGTTTGTATCCAATTATATTATATTAATTCTTCAATTTCTATATTTCGCGTCCATGTCAGACTTCCACTTTTGTATATTTCTATTTGTTATATGGGGGCGTGTGTGTATCTTGAGGGTGGTGGTGGGGTTAGAAGGGGCTGTTCAATTAAGTTTCTTTATTTGTTAAATTGGTAGTTGTGTGGTAGACAGCTTGTTGAATTTGACTGCCTTGAATATTTCTTATGTACATTGGGATTGTTATGGGGAGGTCAGCTTTGCTTACACTGGCTTTGCTGATTCCAAGGAATCAATTACTTGAGAAAAAAAATATTTGTGTTCATTCATTTTAATATCTAATGCAAGTGGTTTGATGCATGGTTGTTGCTCAGTCCCACATGGATGTATGGCTGTCAACATTACATGAGGCCATAAAAACTGTCTCCTTTCTTTGTTGACTAGGCCATTGAGTTCTATAAATTTTCTTTCTTTGCCACTTGATATCATTATAAAATTTGTGGTTATTCTCGCCCAATACATAGTCATATATATAATTGTTTAACAACAAGAGATCATATTTTACATCTCCAAGTTATGGGGATTTGATGAATAAGCTTTCAAAACTGATCAGGAAGCCAATTTGTCTCTATCTCTGCATGTTTTGGGTGTTTGATGAATATGCTTTCAAATCTGATTAGGAAGCTAATTTATCTTTATCTCTGCATTTGAAACAATATGAACTCCTCCTGCACTTTATGGACTGAATCATAAATCTATTCAATTCAAACTGGATATTTCTGAAGCAAGACTGATCGTATATGTGCGCTATATAATGCAACATTTACAATGTCAAGTGCTACTTAATGCAGTGACAAATAGCTTCTATGTAGAGTTAACTTCTTGTGTGATAGAGCTGGCTTATGGGATGTGTCATATATAAAGGGACAATTTTGTCTTCCTTTTAACTCAACATTCCGTTCTCTGAATCATCTGAATAGTTTGTTTCTTTCTAGTTAATTATTAGTTATTATTGTTGTTGTTGTTGCTGTTATATTTATATTATTATTCTTACTATAATAATTATTATTGTTTAGGGACTAACGTTTTTTTGTTGTCGAATAATTATTATTATGTTCTCATCATCTCATAATCTAAACCACCCACCATTACCAAATAGTCTTTAATATGGTCTTGCTGCCCAAATTGCAAACAATGCATGACCGACCCTGATGCAAGAAGCACAATAGAATTTCAGAATTTATTATTTTTCCAGATTTCATTTTTGAATTTTGAACTTTTACTTATTGAATTTTAATTTTAATTTGTTATTTAATGTTGTTGAGGATTTTATGGGATGTAAATGTAATCCTTGAAGCCAATTAAAAAGAGGCTCTAGAAATAGCTTGGGATATTCTAATAAGGGAAAAGAAAATGAAACAAGACAAATCCTAAGCTTCACAACCTATAATTTTCCTGAAAACCTTAGGTTTCACCACCTAAGGGTGCTTGGAATCACCTCCAAGCAGTGGTGAAGCCTAAGGTTTTTGGGTAGATACTAGGGGGTGAAGCTTAGAATTTGTCATGTTTTATCTTCTTTTCCCTTACTTCTATTTTGCTAATTATTTTTTCTTGCATTAGACTCTGACCTATATTACTCATCCAATTTCATTTCCCTCTCTCTCAAACAGTAACCTGCAAGCTGTTGACTCGTGACACAGTTGTTCATCTTAGGCATGGCTCACTGGGACCAAGTTAATTAGCTTGTGCCCTGATCATCAATGGATTGACTGTTCTGAAAGTAATTGAACATTCATTGTATACACTGGTTTAGTGTGCAGTTTAAATATGTTGCTCTGTGAAGTCATTTCACCAAATCTAGGACACTTAGCACACTATCACCAGAATTGTGCACTGCTTTAAGCATTGAGTAGATGCATTCTTCTTGGTCAAAAGAAGATATGTCTCGTCCACTTCTCTTCCTTATTACTGATGGTTTGGGTTCAATTGTTATACTGTTTGTCATTATGCCAATGGCAATGGCAACCCTGGTCCATTATGGTTTGGTGATCAGAGGACACAAATTGTATTATCTAGCACTTCTCAGCATAGAAATCAGCAACATGTTTCATAGAATTTTGGTTCACTGTTTTTTAAGTGGTGGTTCATGATTGGCTTGTTCTTTATTCTTTTGGATGTTGGCAGGTGGGGCTTTTCCCAGTGGTATCACTGGCATGAAACTGTGGATTTTCAACATATTTGAAAGTGTACTAGTTTGTTTAATGGGCTGCTTTTGCTCAAAGAAAGCTCACCCACAAGGGTATGAGAATCCTATCGTTCTTGCTGCTGAAACACGTTGTGAGTATGCTTCTTGACCCTGGTATACTCTTGCAACTTGCTGTTTGCATCTGCTTGATTTCAGTAATGAACCATTTTAATAAGTAAATAAATTCATTAAAAACAGAGAAAAAGTTGGTGGAACCCAGTGCACGGGCAGTATAAAAAGGATGGGCCAGGAAAAAAAAAAAAAAAAAATCTAAAATCAACTTATCCATAAATTCTAAGAAATCTGTTGAAGTAGATGAACTGGTAGCCTGCTCCCACTTGAGTAAACATCATAAGAACAAGAAATTCAAGTTCACCATTGAGAGCTCATTTCCTTCAAAAGTGTGTGCATTCCTTTCTTCCAAATACTCCACATCAAATAATTGGAACCAATCCTGGTCATTTTTCAGATAATTTTGCTTAAGAACCTGTATCTGGCCTCAACACCTTTTTCTAGGCATTCGTCGCTGTGTTTCAAAACTATTATCAGATTGTAAGCTCTAGCCATTTAATGTTTTGTGTTACTAGTTAAAGGTCAATACATAGATACAAGGTTTGGCATACCTCATGTGCCGGAAATCTCATGTACTGAAAATTGACTTAGATAATTGATACAATGAAAAGGCACTACACTGTAGTTTCACTCAAATTCGGAGGGAAATGTCAGGTTAAACAATCAAAATGCCCAAATCAGATCCAATATAATTATAAGGAGTTACGCATTACATGGTGAAAAAAGGAGCATTCGAGTCATTTATGGTATGATTAGGAGCATTGGGTTAGAAAGACAAGGGAGTTCCAGGCCTGGTTTCAGCTATATGAAGTTGTTTCAGTTTCAATCCATCATGCATGCTGCTAAGGATATGACCATACCTGCTGACCTCTCACCGTCATGAGTTGCATATCACCCAAAATTAATAGTTAGATTTCTGGATTTTTTCTTTTTAATTTTTTATAATGATTTTATAATTTTTATCTTTGCAGTTACTGTCAATGAAGTAGAGGCTTTATATGAACTTTTTAAGAAATTGAGCAGTTCAATAATTGATGATGGGCTCATTCACAAGGTGGGTTTGCTAGGTTTGCAAAGGAAACTTGTAACAATCCAATTTGTGTTAGGAATATAATGTTATAGCTCCAACAAATTTAATATCTAGTTACTCTGATGGTTCTTAGTTGTTAAGTTTCTTCAAAATAATAATTTCTAAGTTATCTTGTCTGCAGGAAGAATTCCAGCTTGCACTCTTCAAGAACAGAAATAAAAAAAATCTCTTCGCGGACAGGGTATGTGATCCTCACTCCTCATCTCTAGTTTCGTGATCTTTGATTTCATCCCTGTGCTGCTGATATGACGAGATATTACTAGTGCTGAGAAAATAATATTATGTACTGAATTATTTGTAACTAACATATTGCTGCTTGGTAGATGTTGACATTATAAGGAAGTAGCAAAGGCTGATATAATTTTGATTTTAAATTGTTATTGGTGCTACAACATTGTAGCATCCTCACCCTCTTTGTCACCCATATATGAAAATTCAACTTTATTTTGGACAAATGTAATAGTCTGCACTTGTTATTGTCTTCGTTCTAAATATATCAACCTGGTGTTTTCTTGTAGGTTTTCGATTTATTTGACATAAAGCGCAATGGGGTTATTGAGTTTGGAGAATTTGTTAGATCATTGGGTGTCTTTCATCCAAATGCACCTGTAGAAGACAAAATTGCATGTAAGATTAGTTTTTCAATAAAATATATACAATTATGTTTTTTCAATTCTCAGATTTCTGCTGTAAGTTAAACTGGAATAGTTATACCAAGTTATTTATCTCTTTTCACCACAATATTGTTCAGACATTCTACAAAGCACATTAGCATCTACTAAAAAGGTGGAATCTTTTTGCAGTTGCTTTTAAATTATATGACCTGAGGCAAACCGGATATATTGAGAGAGAGGAGGTGAGTATTGCCAATTGATTTCCTTCTCATCACATATCAATCCTGCAAATTCCAGTTTCTATAAATTTACTTCATTTTTTACAGATTACTGAAATTTCTTCTACACTGTGAGGCTTATACAAGTTATACATATTTCTATTAATTTGAGCTAACAAACCTACTTAAAAGGACTTGTATTACAAACTGCCATTATTTAGATTTAGTCTTTGGCCATTGTTTCATTGACGGTTACCTTTTGAATGTCATTGATTAAGGAATATGGCAGTGAAAATTTCAAGGTTGATGGTGGTAAAGATGTGTTTCTAAATCTACCTTGAGCAACCTAAGCTTACAATACTAAATTATTTGACAGTTGAAGGAAATGGTCTTGGCACTTATGCATGAATCAGAATTGGTACTTTCAGATGATGTTATTGAAGTAATTGTGGATAAGGTGCAGATTTCTCTTACCTTTTCATCTCCACTTTTTCATGCTCATTCAAAGTATATATTCTAAACTCTCTTCTATTCCTATAGACTTATAATGAAGCAGATGCAAAAGGTGATGGAAGAATTGATCAAGAAGAGTGGAAGGAATTTGTTTTGAAAAATCCTTCTCTGTTAAAGAACATGACTCTACCGTATTTAAAGTGAGTAATAAGTTCATAATATTTCTCAATATCCAGATCACCCCAGAACTTGCATGTTCTTTTTATGACTACCAAGTTAACTTTGCTTGCCTTAGCCATTTGTTTGGATTTATATACAGTTTGCTTACTGGTGTTAAATCCTTGACACGCCAATATTTTTTTCCTACTTTCCAGGGATATAACACTAGCATTTCCCAGCTTTGTTGTAACTTCTGAAGTTGAAGAATCAGAAATATGACTTGGAATTCCATAAAGAGGTATATATCAACTATTTCATGTCCCATGATGGTGAAATATTTTGAACTACCTTTTATATGATGGAATGTGGACTTTGGAGGATATAATCTCTAACTACAGTCGAAGAACGTACTGAAGAGTTTGCAACTCCATGAAGCATAGCCAACAAACTAAGACTCGCTCCCCAGGCTGCACATTATCTTTGCTATCTTCAAATACATGTTCACGGAATGCGGCTGGTACCAATAATTTGTATATAGGTTTCATTTCTAATTCTATACCGAAAGTTTTTAAATAAACTGTAAACTGAATAGAGATAAATGTATTTCATATTGTATATATTCCATGCTGCAAATTACTGGCTATGACTAATGAGAGGTTAATGCAAGGAGTTAAATCAAGTTTCTTAAAGGGACATAAATAATTCATTAACTTCATTCAAAATTATTTAGAATGGTATACAAAACATAGCAACACAAAACTACCACTCATTTCATCCATATAATAAGAACTCACATATTTACCATGCATAACTCTATTCCTTTTCACAGAGAGAGAGAGAGAGATCCCTCGTTGTGTTATTTCAGCTGGTTTGGCTGGACATAGAGAGTGTAAGATTTGTAATGCTCTTAATCTAAAATAGGTTTTGCTGTCTGTAGGCAGAAGGGAGATCTAAAAGTGATTCAAAACTAAACTATATAAGAATAAAAGTAAGAACTAAGAAGTTAGAGAGCTCCATGTTCTTTAACTCTGTCTGTGATTAAGTGTTGGAAATTGACTTGCGATTAAGGAGCCAACAATTTCATCAATCTTTGAGAGTATAATTAAAATTATATTTTTAAAACATAGTGTGAAAACATAATTTCAATTAAAAATAGAATCCTAAAACATGCTCTTTAATAAAAAGTATGTGAGTCCACAAACACAATTTCCATTAGACTATAAAATTTGTAAATAGTTTTGAGATTATAGTATTTGCTAAATGGAAAAGTTAACGATTTTTCTAAGGATGTTGGTTTAATAAATATTTTTATAAAATTTTTATGGAAAAAGAAAAAAATTACAAATTTTTATATTTTCCATGAAAATTGTGCTAATTTTTTTTTAAAATAATTTATTAATAATTTCCTTATACCACTTGGAAAAAAAGTTAAAGATAAATTTTTGAGGAAAAATATCTCGAATAATGTAAGAGGTAATAAAAAAAGAGAGATAATGAAAAATAAAATAAAATAAAGTGAGACTTACACTGAACTTTTATAGTTATCCAACTATCAACTAAATAAAAGAAGGGTCATATTAACGTGTATCTTTAGGGTAATAGTTAACAATCCATTTTAGGAAAGTTTTAACACTACTTTTATAGAAAATGAAAAAAGCTATCAAAATATTAATTATTTTTTTTTCTTTTTCATAAAATATTTTTTTAAATAAATTATTAACCATTATTCTAAGGATATTCATTAACCATTCCATAAATAAAAGAAAAAGTTGCCTTAAAAAAAAAAAAGAAAAAAAGAAAAAAAAGAAAAAAGTAAACCATTCAAATACAGAGTGAGTCAAATTCTTGTACATTATCAATAAACTTGGCAGCTCTTTATTGGCCATTGGATGAACAATCTCGATCAATGGACCATGTGAAGGGACAAAAAGTCATGTAGCTTTTATAGTAAACACGTGGCGTACGGACAGTGAAACAGCTTAGGAACCTTGGTCGCTTGTGAGGATTCTTCTCCTTTGTCTTCTATTGTACTTTATTTATTTTATTTTTCTGATTCCTCTGTGTGGGATTTTTCTGTTCAAAAAAACAAAAAGTTACTGAATAGTCACAACAACTCACACGAGTAAATCATACAATTTTACTAAAGGTGCATCCTTAAACGAAAACAGCAATCATACAAAGCAAAGCACACAATTTGACAAGGATTTTCATAACTAGTCGAGGTGGCGGATCCGGACTGTTTGAGTTCCATTGCCGAAATGTACAGTACAGGTTCAATTTCGAAGGGTTAACATTTTATTTTATGAATCAAAATAGTGTACAAACTACAAAGTGTTAATTATGTCATTCCAATATTTAATTCTTCTACTTTGATGTATAATAGACATCTCTAAATATACTTACCTAATGCAATTATATTTTGAAATGTCACATCTATATTAATATATATATATATATAACCAAAATCTTTACAGTTCCCACAATTTTTGACGTCACCACTATTTTTTTTTTTTTTTTAGATTCTTTTTATTTTAGGTTGTTATTATAATAGTTTAGTTTAAGTAAAACTTTATTAAATATATGTTTCAACCCAAACCCGACTAGAAATTTCATCTATGAATTCATAAACTAAAAACCCTACAGATGCATAGCCATCCAAAACTACAGACTCTCTTTCACCGGAGTAGTCTCCTTGCTTGCCTAAGATTCTTCTAATCAGAGCAACCGTTAATGTTGTAGAGTCTTTCTTGTGGTATTTTACCGTTTTCCTTAAACTCAGATGAGAGGTGTGGCAACATATGTGTACTGTATTGAATCAGAACAGACGTGGGAAATACTTTGTAAGACATTTTATTATCAATAAATTTTTTTTAACCTTTTTCTTTAAGTCGTTGCTTCTGCTAAGCACTGTTGTTACATTGAACTTTTTTTGTTATATTGAACTTTTTTTGTTTTATATAGATTACATCAATTACGATTGCACTATTATTCTTATTTTAAGCTTTCATTAAAAGAAAAGACCTATGAAAGTATTTGTGAAAGGGACAAAGGTTTTTAGTGGTCACAGGTAAGGGAAGATTTAATTGATTGAATATATTGGTCTTAAAGAGTGATTTGGGAGGGCAAAGAGTATTTGGCAAAACTTTTGTATAGCAATAGTTGTTTGATGAAAATTGATTTTGCTTAGAGGCATAAAATTCATCTTTGCAGAGGATTCACTTTGATCTTGTGATATAGTTGATATGGTTTAATTTTAGCTTATCCTTGGATCACATTCAAAATGTAAGAGAAAATGTCTAAGCCAAATTGGAAAGGGGCTAGGACTAAATTTTATTTTCCAATCTACTTCTTTGCCTTTGGAACTAAATCAGAACTAGATAGTATCTATGCCCTATACATATACTAAGATGATATAATTTACTAAGATGGATTCTTTTGTTTTATATTTGCTAGATAATCTTTAATCTATGGACTATGTGAATATAAGTTTGATTTGTATTAAAATTGATAGAATTTTTTGTGTTGTGGTAGAATTTTACTAATGGAATTTGTAGAATTATTGATTTTTTTTCTTTATTAACACAGCTTGAATTTTTTTAGAAATAACATTAGTTAGATAAGAATCGAAGAAAAGTAATATCTGAGTTGGAGGTTATTAATTACATTTTCTTTTCTGGCTTTGCTTTTAGAATTACAAGAGCTTCATTTTAAACACAATAGGTGTGAGTGTTTCATGGTTAAGGAAACTCTTTAATTGTTGCATATTTAATGCATGTTCTTGAAAAGAATTTGTAAGTTTTTCAATCAGTGAGTCTTGAAAAAAATGTCTCAATTATACTAGAATTGTGTATAGAGAGGCCATGGCATTAGTTATAGGCTCTAGATATTGCCCTTTTTTTATGTCAAATTTGGAGAATAAGTATAGCAAGTGAGTACAAATGAGTAGTTTGAGTGATTGAAACTTCTTTAGCTATATTTTGTGTTTCAATTGATCACAATTTTTTTTTTATTATTATTTTTTTATATTTATAAATATTCATGTTTGAACGGTATCTTGTATAATTGCTACATATACTATATCATTAATATCATCTCCTATTTATAAACATTTAAGCTACCACAATATTCATGTCTGAACGGTATCTTGAATATTTGAAATAATTTTTTAAACTACCACAATTATTTAAAAAAAAAAAATTTGTCAATGGCAAAAAAATTAACAAAAATATTTTAAAACTCATATTTAATAGCTTTCCCGTGCATCACACGGATTAGCGACTAGTTAAATATAATGTTCTTATAAAAAAATTAAATATAATTTTGGTGTCCACAATTTTATATAAATTGGAGAAACAAATATACACACATACAAGAAAGGGGGAAAAAGATTCTAAGTTTCTAACACAAAAGCATACTACAAATTTCACTCAAAAGACATGGGATTTTTATATATAGATGTCATATTTCACGTTTTTCATTTTCATTAATTATTATTATTTGAATTTAACATTTCATTGAAGGGTAGAGCCTTTTGTCTAGTGCACTAAAACAAACACAAGGCCAGCCAGCTTTAGCCTAGGCCGAAGGCCCCCTCCCTGAAAAGTTTGAAAATGGTCCCAAAACCAAGACCCTCCATTAAAAAATAAAGGGTCAAGCTAACGAGTACCTTAAGGTAATGGTTAACAATTCATTTTAAGAAAGTTTTGACGCTACTTTTATGGAAAATGAAAAAAACTGTCAAAATATTAATTGTTTTTTTTTCTTTTCCCATAAAAACTTTATTTAAATATATTGTTAACTATTGCCCTAAAGGGCATCTGTTAGCATTTCCAAAAAAAAAAAAAACTTCGTACAAAAAAAATAAAAAAAATTGTAACATATTTTACATTCTCCCCCCCCCCCCTCCCTCCTTTTTCCTTTCCAAGAAGGTCGTAAAATATTGAGCCAATAGTCCCAATTGAAGCCTTAAATTGTTTCAAAAAAATTGTTAGGAGTGTGTTGAATAAGATTGATTGTGTCACAAGGAGGTTAAGTTGATCAAATATTATTATCAATTGTAAGAGATATGTTAATAATACCTAAAAAAATAGTAATTAATTAGTAATTTTGAATCTTAAAAAACAAGAACAATCTTTATACAAAGATAACAATAATATGAAAAGTTAAATAAACAATATTTAATTGATATTTAAATATTTTAAAAAATACATTAAAATTTATTGCCGTAAACCTCAAAATGTATTGAATTAGTAGAGAGAGAGAGAGATTAAACAAATGGATAGTTTTCAAAGTTGAAACTTTAAATTGATGGGAAGGCATTTGTCACTTAATGTTAATCAGTAAGACAAGGTAAAGTAATGACCTGCCCCATCCTTCTCTATCTTTTAGTTATGAATATTATAGTGTGAAATTGTAGGGGTGCTCTGAAACCCAACTTTCAAAGGTATGTTAGTGAGCTGGTCAGGACTCATAATCCTACTATTTTGGTGGCCATGGAAACGCGGGTTGGAAGAGACAGAGCAAAGGAGATTAATGATTGCCATCCGTTTGATGGTGCTATTCATGCAGAGACAATTGGATATGCGGGTGGTATTTGGTTGCTCTAGAACTCAGACAAAGTAGAGGTTGTGCATCTCATGAGTATAAAGTAAGAAGTTCATGTCGAAGTAAAGGTATTACCTTCTAACCTTTCTTGGATTTTTTCTGCTGTGTATGCTAGTCTTAGAATTGTGGAAAGGCAGGTGTTGTGGGAAAATCTTACTAAAGTCGTTGACCTTCATAGTAAGCCTTGGATTATTGCAGGTGATTTCAATGAACCCCTAGCAGAGGTGGATAAGTTTGGGAGAAGGCTAGTTAGTATAAACAGATCGTTTCTTTTCAAGGATTGCCTGGATAAGTGTAACATGGTGGATATGGGATTTAGCGGGCCGAGATATACATGGATGAACAGAAGAGAGATCAGCAGTCTTATTCAAGAAAGAATTGATAGATTTTTTATGAATACTAGTTGGTGTCAGCTTTACCTGGATGCTGAAGTGTCGCACTTAACTAGGTGTCATTCAGATCATTGCCCTATGTTGATGGAAACCAATCCCAATAGGCAGTTGCATCTCACGAGACCTTTTAGATTCCAATCTTTCTGGTTGTCCGATCCCCCATTTCCTAATGTGATTAATCAGGCATGGCAACATCCTAGGAAGCTGCTGGAAGCTATTGAAGTGTTTTCCAAACAGGCCAATTTGTGGAACAAGAACCAATTTGGGAATATCTTCCAAAAAAAGAAAAGGATTG
This sequence comes from Quercus lobata, assembly GCF_001633185.2. NCBI lineage: Eukaryota > Viridiplantae > Streptophyta > Magnoliopsida > Fagales > Fagaceae > Quercus > Quercus lobata. Next base: position 9,308,995 of record NC_044912.1, read on the forward strand.
TGGCCCGGCTTGATGGGGTGCAATGAGCTTTAGCCAATCAATCCTCTGCTTCCTTGGTAGCGTTGGAGAATCATTTAATTAAGGATTTGGATGTTGTGCTAGAGCAAGAAAGGGACCTCTGGGCTCTTAAATCCAAAATTAATTGGATGATTTTGGGAGATAGGAATACATCATTTTACTATATTTCAGCTTTGGCTCGTAGGAAGCGGAATTTGATCATTGCAATTAAGAATGAAGCGGGGGAATGGTTGATTAAGGAAAGAGAGGTTGCAAATCATATCAGAGAAGGATTTATAAATATTTACACCACTTCCCAAGAGGCTGTGACTTGTGATTTCAACTACACTTTGCAGTGGCAGCCAAAGCTCTCAAGAGAAGAGAAGGACAGTATTAGCCAAATGGTGACTGAGGAGGAAGTTAGAGCTGCTCTTTGGTCTTTGAAAGCTTTTAAATTCCCTAGACCTGACGGGTTATATGCTGTTTTCTTTCAAAGATTTTGGCTTGTGGTGGGCAGGTCAGTTACAGAGGAGGTGCTGGCTGTTTTTAGAGAGAAAAAAATGCTGGAATATCTAAATAGCACCAACATTGTGCTTATTCCGAAGACCCAAGGTCCTAAAACAATCGGTAGCTACCGCCCCATTAGTTTGTGTAACTCTGTGTATAAGATAGTGTCCAAGATTTTGATTGGGAGAATTAGACCCTTGTTGGATCACCTAATTTCCCCTTGCCAAACAGCTTTTGTGCCAAGGCGGAGGGGAGTTGATAATGCAATTGTTGTCCAAGAGATTATTCACACTATGGGAAGAGCCCAGGGAAAATGTGGTTATATGGCTCTTGAAATTGACTTGGAGAAGACTTATGACAATCTCGAATGGGGCTTCATAAGGAGTATGTTGATAAGATATAATTTCCCTAATAACCTCATTGATATCATCATGAGTTGCATATCTTCAGTTTCAACGTCTCTTCTCTTTAATGGAGGGAGTCTTGAACCCTTCAAGCCTTCGAGAGGAATAAGGCAAGGTAATCCGTTGTCCCCATATATCTTTATCCTTTGTATGGAATTTTTAGGCCAGCTCATCCAAGAGAAATGCGAGGCCAAAGTTTGGTGTTCGGTCAAGGCGTCTAGGAATGGCCCTTCATTCTCTCATCTCTTTTCTACTAATGATCTTGTGCTCTTTGCCAAGGCTAATGCAGTTAATTGTAATGCCATCAGAGAGGTGATTGACACCTTTTGTAAATGCTCTGGGCAAATTGTGAGTGATTCTAAGTCCAGGGTGTACTTTTCGCCGAATATTGATCAAGATGATAGGGAGGCTTTCAGTGATATTCTTGGCTTCCATCAAACAGAGTGTTTGGGGAAATACTTAGGCTTCCCTATCAAACACTAAGGGAATAACAGCCAGGACTTTGGTTTTGTTCTAGATAGAGTAAAGGCTAAGCTTGCGGGGTGGAAAGCAAATCTCCTATCCTTGGCTGGGAGAACAATTTTGATTCAGGCTTCATCTTTAGCTGTCCCGGCGTATATAATGGAAAGTAATTTGCTGCCTAGCAAGGTGTTGGAGGGTATTAACCGGGTTAATAGAAATTTCTTGTGGGGTTCGACTGAGAGCAAGGGAAAAATACACTAGATGGGTTGGAAGAAGGTCACTAGACCTAAAGATGAAGGGGGTTTGGTGCTTCAAACAGCTAAAGGAAGAAATACAGCACTTTTAGCAAAGCTAAACTAGAGGTTTCATACCGAGGATAGGGCACCTTGGGCCAAGGTCCTTAGATTGAAATACTGCTACCCTCAGAGATTGAATTCAAGAAATGTTAGCAAGCTTTCTAGCTCTAGAATTTGGAAGAGGATGCTGCGAGGAGAAGAAACTTTTAAGAAAGGCATTAAATGGATTCCGGGTTTTGAGAGTAGCCTGGATTTTTGGAATGATAATTGGACTAACTACGGTCCTTTGAGGAGTACCATCCAAGGACCTCTGTCTAGAGAACCAACTAGCTTGAAGATTAAGGATGTAATGGATTATGCGGGAAGATGGGACTGGTCTTCAATTCAAATGCCCTTCCCGGATGAGGTTCTTAGAGACATTATGGCCACTCCAATTCCTCTTTCTACTAGAATTGAAGACAGGCTGGCAGGGAAGCATTCGGCCAAAGGGGTTTTTGATCTGAAAAGTGCTTATTTGCTTGCTATAGATGATATAGGGGATGCTCCTTTTAATGGGCAATGGATTTGGAAGTTGAAAATGCTGCCTAGAATTCAAATGTTTGTATGGAAGTGTATGCATCTTAGTCTTGGGGTTAATCAGTGTTTGGTGGCCAGAGGATTGCCTATGGATGCCTGTTGCCTTCGGTGTCACTGTGAGGTAGAATCTATTCTGCACTTGTTACGTGACTGCCCTTTTAGCATGAATTTGTGGCATCATCTTGGAAGGCAGGTAAATAATTCTAACTTTTTCTCTTTAAGTCTTCAGGAATGGCTATTCATTAATGCCACTTCTAATCTCCACCATAATACGGGTCTTCCTTGGAATCAAGTGTTTTTATTTTGTCTTTGGCTGCTTTAGAAAGATAGGAATATGTGTGTTTTCAAGCATAAAAATCCTAATCCTAATCTGAATAAAGAAATTGTGAACCAGGCTTCCGAGTTTTTCTTTTGTGCAAGCAATGCCTTGGTCACCAAAAGGATGATTGTTAAGAACACCAGATAGGAGAAGCTGAGGGCTGGGTGGCTCACATTGAACTGTGATGGCTCGGCAGCAAGCACTGTGGGCTCAGCTGGGGGAGGTGGGTTAGTCAAAGATGAAAATGGTGAGTGGGTTATGGGTTTTGCAAGGAGGATTGGGAATGCTTCGAGTTACTTGGCTGAATTATGGGCTCTCCGAGATGGTCTGCAGTTGTTTTTGCAAATTCATGCTCAAGCAGTTTTTATTGAGTTAGATGCTAAAGCCATTGTGGATGCCCTTAACTCTGCAACTGTTTCCAATTCTGTTGTGTCATCAATCATGGATGAATGCAAGGACTTGGCAACCCGGATCCCCCAGAAGAGGTTTAGACATATTTATAGGGAGGCTAATAGGTGCGCTGACTGTTTGGCTAGAATAGGCACTTTGCTTGAGAGTGATTTCATTGTTTTTCCAATTCCGCCTGTGGACTTAGTTTTTTGGAGGCTGATGCCACTGGTTTGTATGTGCACAGGCTTTGTCCTGAAACTCTTTTGGCTGTTTAGTGTTTAATGTTATTTCCTGTTTTACCAAAAAAAAAATGTATGACATAGATGCAAGTCCCTTAAATCAAAAAAAACAAAAGGGAAGTCAATTTCTACTCTATTCTACAGACATATATACTTATCAAACGGGTTTGTCACTTTGTTGTACTTTTTTTTTCTTTTAAAAAATTGTTGGATTTCTTTCTTATTATTATATTCTTGAGTTTGTTCTTTGATGTTTTCCCGTTTTTCTATAATTTAGGTGATTAAATTATAATTTAAATATATTATTTTGAAGCAAATATAATATGTATTTTAAATATGTATTTTATTTAATTAAAATGAAAAATAAGCTATTGTAAGATAATCTAATATATATATATATATATATATATATATATATAGTTTCCCTTTTAGTCCCAAATTTCTTATTTAAATCGAGAATATAATGTAACAATGTTTTTTTAACCTTCTATTTATGCCGAATATTTAATGAATTTCATAATTTTGGACTATTATATGCCGAATCTTCTTTTTCCCCTACAATATATTCCGAATGCTTCATCCCATGCATCCATGTATGTATCCAAATGGGGTACAGATTCATAAACTTTCAAATTTTGGATAAGAGCTTTGCCAAAAGTATTCATGATTCTGGTATATATACAAGAAACCATGAAGTTGTGTTGCAAAAATATTCAATAAAATCATGTCTTTTTTCATTTTAATTTCTTCTTATAATTTGTCAACTTCTCGTGCCAATCAATCTAACGTCAATTTACAATTTAATAATGTTATGGATACATTGAAATAGGTTTGGCTTTATTCAATGCTTTTGTATACTGAAAGTGATACAAAACACATATTTTTTATTGGTTACACGTTAATCTAGTGTCCCATGCCCCGTTCATAATTCTAGTATACAAGAAACCCAAAAATATTTAATAACATCATATCTTTTTTATCTTCTTTTTTTATTACTTTTTATAATTTATCAAATTTTTACGCTAATCGATCTAATGTCAATTCACAATCTAATAAAGTTATGGATACGTATGTTGAAGTAAGGTTTGGCTTTATTTAATGCTTTTGTATACTGAAGGCGACACATAATTAACACATATTTTAAAATGATTACACATTAATCACATATCTTGTTTGTGTCATACACACTTTATTTTCATTTTTAATTTTTTCCATTTCTTATTCAATTGGAATCCAACGGAAAATGCACAATACATAGTCAATAGTAAACGTGTTGCAACCAAATACCAAATATCTTCATTACCTGTGTGCTAAAAAACACATTTTCTTCCCCCTAATATTAATTATTGGTGCAGGAAGCTTTAGGAGGTTTAGGCCAAGACAGTTTTAATATGAGGTAGCCTTATTCTAGTTTGGCTACTAGCTAGTTCCACTTGGTGACAGAAATCTATATATTATGTGTAACCAAACAAAAATGCTCAAATCATTTATGTCAAAATCGAGAAAGGATATTTGTAAAAACCCTAAATAGCCATGGCACCAAGGTTTCTCAACATAATGACACCGGCCTTTTTTTTTTTTCTTTTGGCATGAAAGGATGAAATTATATCATAAAAGCATAAGGTACTACAGTCAAGAACTAATTAAGCTAGTTCTAGAGGAAAAGAAGCAGGTTTATTTGTTATATATCCATGAACGTTCACCTCTGTTAACAGCTAGAGAAAAAAAAAATCTACTAATATCATACGGAAGCCTTAAATATTCCAAAAAAGTTGAAGTCCAAATCTGATAGCCCTGGTATTGATGCTGATTGGATTTCCTAAATTTAAGACAATTTCTTAGTAGGTGAATAACAATGACACTGGCTTTTTGAAAATTTATTGGTGGGTGAGTTACTTTGTTGGGCTAAATCTTTGACTTCCTCTTTCGTTTACCTTTCTTTTGTTGTTTTTGAGATAAGTAAATCATCTACTTTGAAAATTACAATCACTCATTTAAGTACTTTTTACTCTTTTAATTTTATTAAAGTCAAAGATCTTCATCTTAAGAAAATACATTTGCTCTTTACTTGCTAATCTTACTCTATATATCATCTACTTTTTTTTATTTATGAGAATATATCATCTACTTAATCTGTTAACCATCGCTGACAATAACGTAGCATTACTTTTTACAGTTTTATTATAAAGTCAATGATCTTATCTTAAGAAGAATTTTTTTTATATTTTTTAACTCACCTGCTGGTCACAATTTAATCCTCCATATATTTTGCTCATCATATACTAGAAGAAGATGTGCCATTTAAAGTTCAGCCCATTAATAAATATAAATAAGATGATTACTCTTTAACAAATATCTTATATAAAATATTGGCGAAACTATACTATTGGTCCCTGAAGTTTACTTTATGTGTGCAATTGATCTCTTAAGTTTAAGCAAGCACAATTAGTTCCTTAAGTTTTAAAACTGAGTTGTATTGGTCATTTTACTAACTGCTGTTAACAGTGTTACTTACGTGACTAACGGAACAATGACTTAGCATTTTTTAAATGATGTGACATGTTTTTAATTAAAAATTAAAAAAAATAATTTTCACGTTAGATGAAATTGAAAAATTATATTGACTGGATTAAAAACAAATCTGATATTTGTTTAACAAAGGCACAACGGAGAGAGAGAAGGGGAAGCGAGAGATTGACAGCCACAAGAGGGCTGCCTGGGAGGGAGTGAAGGAAAACCCAAGCCTAGCTGCCGTCGGTGGAGACCAAATCCCTAGCTGCGCGACAGCACTGCTTCTCTGGCATTGCTTCTTTCATATTCTATTGAAACCATTTCTGGCAAATGGAACATATGTACAGTACTGGACGCACATTCAGATCATTAGCTCTGTCATTGCCCCATCTAGCAAGAGTGTTACCCCTTGTCTGCTTAGCCACAGACCTCACGGTGTTTTCAGTCTCTGGTAAAGTTGAACCATTGCGACGGCCATTGTTAAGCCCACAGTTGTGTTGTGTTCGATTGGCTGGGTTTTCCATGGAGTTCCAGTTTGATGGTTTGGAAATGGAAAGTTAAGTGTATCGAGGAATGGAAGGCTCTGGGTATATTTATAGCCTAGGGGAAGCCCAAGTATCAACTATTAATGTAATGGCCGAATGGATTTTCTTCCGTTTGAACCCACATAATATTTAGCTTTTCTTTTTGGAGAAGTCAGATTCAATTTGAAGAATAAATTTTAGACTTTGTTAAACAAATATCAGATTTGTTTTTAATCCAATCAATATGATTTTTCAATTTCATCTAACGTATGGAAACTATTTTTTTTTTAATTTTTAATTAAAAACATGCCACATCATTAAAAAAAATACCAAGTCATTGTTTCGTTAGCCACATAAGTAACACTGTTAGTTGCTGTTAGTAAAAGGACTAACACAACTCAGTTTTAAAACTTAAGAGACTAATTTTGCTCGTTTCAAACTTGAGGGACCAATTGCACACACAGGGTAAACTTCAGTGACCAATAATGTAGTTTTGCCTAAAATATTACTCCTAGATCCTATAAAAAAAAGTTTATTTTCTTTTTTTTTTAATCCCTTTTTCCGTAAACCTTTGAAGAATTAATGATGTAGCTAAGTTTATGTTTGAGAAAATAAAAATAGTATATCCTATGTTTAAAGGATTTCATTAGTTATTAAATGCATCACATTCCAATTAGATTTAGTAATATTAATTAGCATTCCAATATCTGCAGACAATGCAACTTGCTGTTGTAAAGACGTATTGAAAAGAAATAGAGAAAATAATTTAAGCCAATTCTTTTCACAAATACTTTATTTTTCAAGAAAATAGAGTACAAATTTAGTGCACATTCTTGCAATGAAATTTAGGTCTTCTTCTTTGCAAGACTGAAATTCAAAATATAAACTGTAATCTACTGCTTTATTATTATTATTATTATTATTATTTTGGTAATAGGGAATATATAACAAAGAGAAACTACATAGCCCAAGGGCCAGTATCAGTACGAAGCCTATTATATCTGAGACCAGTGAGGTCATATAATAAAAGCAAAGACATCTCCACAGGTGGAGTGTCTAAAAGAACAAAAGGCTGCTGGAGGCGAAGTGCCATTCTTGCAAGTTGGTCGACATGCATTTGCTTCTCTAAAACAGTGTTTCAAATTCCACCTAGGACTTTCTTTTTATATTATTAATTTATACAGGCAACATAAAAAGGTAGACTTTTTTTTTTTTTTTGGAAAAGAAATGTAGACTTAATTAATAGGATAAATTAAGAGATTATTTTATACTACAACATAAAAATGTGGAAAATGACGAGCCACGATTAATCACAAGACTATAGCTAGAAAGGTCAACTACAAAGGATATGGTCAGATTTTTATCACAAAAATATGCTATCATTTTCATGATTCATACCAATTTCAAAAGAATTGTCATCAATATTGCAAAGATTGCGGCGGCCCTTTTGGATTTTGTCATAGGGTATTAAGATTTGATCGGATTAATTTCCATCACAAAATATTGTATTATTTTATTAAATACTTTTTAAAATATACATAAATATTATAAAGGGCATACGTCATTTGACAATTTTTCAACACATGTACGTGTATTACAATTCATAATTTAAGCCTAGAAAGATATGGCTAAGGAGTAATTAATAAGATAATAGAGAAAAGAATCAAAGTGATAAAAGGGACGTGTTAGCAAGGAGAGAATTAATCCACGCAGCCAATGAATCTATGTTTCAATTTATTTATGGATGATCTTTGTTTCATTGTTTTTGTTGTACTAAAAATAATGTGTAAAGTTTAAAGTGTAAACTATTTACCAAAAAAATAAAAATGTGTAAACCCGATCCCCACCATTTCAAACAAAAAAAAAAAAAAAGGATCTTATCTAAAATCTTTTCTTTATGTTTTATATCTTGTCATGTCATTGAAGCGATGCATGTGGATCTTCAAATATACATTAATTTTAAAATATTTAATAAAGGGATAACTTAACTAGCGTTTTTATAAAATTCGTTAATAGTTTTTTTTTTAAATTAAAAATTATTTCTCTGAAAAATATAAAAAAATTATCAAAAAATCAATTTTTTTATAAAAATATTTCCTAAATTAATGCATTTAAAATATCCGTTAATCTTTCCTTTAATAAATACATATATAAAAATATTATTATGAAATTGGCACAAATAACTTTCTCCAACATTTTTCTAAGTTTTTTTTCCTTTCAAAGTGGAAAACTTTCAACATTGTGTGCAAAAACTTTCTAAAAGTAATCCCTCCACAGCCACAGTTATCATAACACGATCAATCACAATCAGCTTATAATTAATCCTTATCACCGACAGAGATCAAAACATTATTGATGATGGGCATGAATCATGCAATTTGGGGTTAACTTTTTTTTTTTTTTTTTTAATTTTAGAAACTTTGCAGACACGTAGAGTGAAATGACCTCCAACACGTGTTGTTTCCTTTCAACGGTGATGTCCATATTCTACTACCCTATACCTTACGTCATGAATGACCATAGAAAAAGAAAAAATTTATAAAAAAAGGAAACAACACGTGTTGGAGGTTCTGTTTCCTTGACAGAAAACATAAATGTCACCTCCAACGTGAGGATCAGAACTGTTTATCTTTGCTTTTATTTAAGGGTTTTACCACTAAGTTGTGCTAGTCCAACGTAAAGCTGCACAATTAGTGCCATATGGGTTAGTGCCACGTAATAAGTTGTGAGCAATATAAAAGTGATAGTAGGTTTTCGTGACATCTCTTTATCTTTCACAATTCGTTATATAGATGAGTTATGGTACTAGCATAACTCTTTTGTTTAAATAATCTATTAATAATTTAGCAAATCATGTAATTTTTAAATAAAACATGTAATTTTATATATATATATATATATGAGAGAGAGAGAGAGAGAGAGAGAGAGAGAGAGAGAAAATACCTATTTGACTCAACGTGTAACATTTTTTTCAGAGGAAACTCTATCCTTCTTTCATGCTCCAAAGGGACAGGAACCCTTGTTGTCTTTGCTCTTCATGGGTTGGCTTTGAACTCAACCAAACATGTCCTTTTTTCTTTTTCTTTTTTTCTGAAGTGAATTTACTTTCATTATTAATCTAAAATAAATAAATAAAAACTGCAAGGCTCAATCAAACGTGTGATTACAAACATTTAACATATATATAAGAAGATCAGTATCAAATATGTTATTACAGATTGGAAATAAATAAGAAATTAAGACTTAACCATCATGATCCATAAGTCAGCTCTATCTTAACCCATTTTTATAATTGTTAGGAGAGATTATAAAGATACACATAATTAAATAAATAAAAGAAACTTGCAGATTTCATAAAAATAAAATAAAATAAAACAAAAACAAAAAGAGAAACTTGCATACGTTCCTAACCTAATTTTGGACTACTGGAATTTATAAGGTGTGATAATAGATATTGTAGGGTCACAATTTGGGGCCCAAGCCCAAAAGGTATGGAGTTTTGGTCCAATGAACCCAATACAATAAATTTGTAGAGAATGGGTCAAAGAACTAGGTCCTAATGAGTTGGACATCGGCTAGTATGGAATTGCATGACGATCAAACATAAATAAAGGATGCTAATATCAATAAACTTTCAGTCCGAGAAGGTTAAACCTGTATAAAATGATCACTCATAGATATCAGAATGATTTAGATTGCTATACTATTTTTTCTCTCTATTTTTCGATTCCCATTTCATGGAAGGTCTCTCACATTATATAGCTCTTTTTGGATCATCTTGATCCTACACTTGTTGATCATTTGAGTCTCTACTTAAGTGCCCGTCCCATCAGACACCCCTTTCAGCCTTCTGTGAGTTGTGGTAGCCAAGACAGCACTGTTCAGAGGTCTTCTCCACATAAATGCGGCCAGAAAAATAGTTACAATGCATTTAATGCGGTGATAGTAGTTTTCCTTTAGATATTTTGAGTTTCCTTCCTTCTCGTATGTTCATGGGGTACATTAATTGTTAAAGTACACACTTGGACTACATTCGTCGCATCCGAGGAGGTATTCCTCCTCGGATCACCTTCAATTCATCTCCCGTTTATGAGACTTTAACTGGAACCCTTTAATAACTATTCGCTCCCCCTCGGACTTGTCAATATCCTCGGATAAGGCCCAAGGTCCAATACACTATTTTGAACCCTAGTCCCTACAAATATTTATATAATATATTGGAAAGCTATTGATTTGGACCTTCCTTCCTCTCCCTCGCCCGCTATTTCAACAAAATATTGTCCTTTATTACTTTTTTATAGGAGAGAAAAACAAAAATGATGTCCACAAATACATTTGTTTTATATTTTTGTTATTGACTTTCAAACTTATTTTACAGTTGGGTATTTTTTAAATCCGACTCTGGGTCCTTTGATAAGCAAGATTGTGTGTGGATAGATACGTATCTTATTGATGATAAGTGACTTTGGAAAGTTGTAGTTTAGACCCACGTAATTAAATATGATGCAGAATTATTAATTAATTATGAATGTATCTCAATTGTATGGGTCCACAAAATAATTAGTATTCACCATATATCAACATCTTGCCAAATTTTAAAGTAAGAGATATAAAATAAAATATGCATGATTTGGTGACGAAGTTAAAAAAAAGATAAAAACATTATCAAATAAATAACCAGAGGGAACAAACTCCAATTACGCCATTCTACTATAAAAGAAAGACTTTACATACTAGAAACAAAACCTTTGTGATTAGACTCTACATGTGCGTTTGCGTGCAAATGATTCAGTGTTACGTTTGTGTTTTTGTTTTGGTTGGGTCTCATGGCACTGTTCATGACCCAGCCAAAAACACAAAAACACGCATACCTATATATTTCTGGGTCCCATGTCAATATTCATATCTTTAAAAATTATTTTACTATAGTGTTTTTAACATAAGTTTTCAGTTTTTAATAAATAAGTGGTATCCAAACAGACTTACGATTCAAATAACTCACTTGATGTCACCACAACAGATTAACGTTAGAAGTATGTGGTTAAATGATTATATTTATCATATCCGAATAGTTTAAACTTTTTTGACAATTGGTAATTTAATATGATATCAGAGTAAGAGGTATAAGCTTTTGGGACAATCGATAATTTAACACTTCAAACCTCTAAACTTATTCTATATGGTTCTCTTCACGAACAACATGCATGCTTCACAAACTAGAACCTTTAGCGCACTCCAAAGTCCAAACTACTTCCTTAAATATTTAATAGAGTTTCATAGTAAACTAATTTAAGCAAGGTGCTACCAAATTAGTTTAAGAAAGTTCTAGATAAATTGGGTGTGTAAACACCTGATAAATTCTTTCTAAAATTCATCCTCTATTACTCGTGGACATATAGCTATTATCGAAACACTTAAGTATGAAATCTTTCAAATGCTCCTAATAATGTTCATAACCAATCTTGTGTAGGAATGCTATCTTACTACAAGCAACATGGAAGATTGTTTGGACCCTATATAAAAAATGTTGATGAAATTCAGTGGTGGCTCCAGGAATTTTTCTCAAGGTGTTCCTTAAGAAGTATAAATTATACAATCTAATAAAAAAAGAAATTCATATATTGACAACAACAACAATTAAAAAACCCGCAAATACATAAAGTTTACAATTGCCTTTTACGAGTTTTCATATTTTGAAATTATTGCATGATAGTTTCATTATCAATGCTACATATTACATCTTTTTCAATGTACATAACCAAGCAATTATTCATCCACCAAATGTAGAACAAATTATAGAGTAAAATTTAATTTTATTAGCATAAAAAAATTTGAGGGTGTTCCCAAAATTTTTTTGAAAGGTAAACAAATAAAAATTTTTAAATTATTATATATAAAAATTTTACCAACTCTCTGATGAAATTAATAAATAAAATACTAAAATAAAGATGGGGTCAGCTGTAACATTTTGTTGGCATCGAGTCATGAACTTTTAGGCCCAATAGTTATCCATGTGGGTAGCTCACCATCAGGAAAAAAAAAAAAAAAAAAAACAAAAAAAACTTAACCTATGTGCTAATTTTTCCGTGAATCATAAATTTAATCTTAGCTTTCCCAGAGTCTTGACTTGTCTCTCCTCTTTGAATGGCTGTACTCAGCAAGTTGCGGCCCAGAGTGACAGCGTTTTTTAATCTTTAAGCAGTGGGGACCGACTCTCAGGTCAATTATATATACATACGTCGCAGTCCAATCTATGCAACTATGCAAAAAAAAAGCACCCAATTGTACGTTTGCTGCATCTTCACCCTAAGTTATAGATCTAAGTTATTATTAATTATGTCCAAAAAAAGAATTGTTATTAATTTTAATTTTAATTTAAAAAAATTGATTATAATTTATTATGAAAAGTGTTATAAAAATGTTACGTAAATATTATATATTAATAAAAAAAATATAGATGAAAATTAATCAACATCAGTGTGCCCCCGCTGCCTCATAGCTAAAGTGGGGTCAGCAGTAAGCTGAAAGAAACTGAATCAATAATTAAATACTGCTAGTTCAAACTTCAAACCCCTTCTCTGTCTTTCTCTGCTTGTTTTTCTCTCTCTTTATAACATGCATTACATATTCCATGTTCTGAGAGAGACGAGAAAGTGAACTTTGACAAGCACTCTCTACACACAGAAACACACAAATTATAATCCAGACTAATCTCAGCCTTCCCCTACTTCATCCATACTCCCAGGTAAAAACTCCCTCTCTCTCATACACATGCACACATTTGTCTGTGTAGATGTATTTGGAGGTGTGCTCTATTATTCTTCTTCTTATGTAAATTATCTTCCTTTTTTCCTTTTTTTGAGGCATTTGTTTGGTTGACTGAAATGGGTTCTCTTTTTTATTGTCTTTTCTTCTGGATTTTGTTGCTTGGGTTTGTTCTTGAGTCCAGCATTGGAAAATCTCCAAGGTTTCCAAAAATTGCTAATTTCATTCTGTGCATATAGATTTCTGGATTGTATCAGAAGTCAAACTACTTAATCTTCTACCTTCATTCTTTGTTTTTTAATGAATGATCAATTTTCTTGTTCGGCTCCTGGATGGTAATTCTGAATATTATGATCATAAGCAAAGTTCTTATTTAGTTTCAACAACAACAACAACAACATCTTAGTTCCACAATTTTGGATTGGCTATGGATCTTCAACAGAATCAGGTGTCAGTAGTTGATTCATTCATGATAAAGTAATTAAATTTTACCCAGGCCATCAACCGACCATGATTTCTTTTTCTCTTATAACATTTATGATTTCCTTAAAGAGCTATATTACTCTAAAATTTCTGATATGTTCATTGAATATCTCAAAAACAAAAGGTAGGTAGCAATGTAGCATTACAGAATTGAGCTTTGCTGTTTCTGGGGTTCTACATCTAGCATGAACGATTGTGATTTTCTATTATCTGGGACATTGTTTAACTGAAAAAATTAAGCCTATGGCTTTGGACGTTCTTTTATTTTTCCTTAATGTAGGACTGCGGCTTAAACTTGTATACTCACATGTGAGTCCTTAATTTAGCATATAAGGACACACTTAACCCAAAAAATTTAAGCTTATGAGTTCAAGTCCAAATATGTTATATTAATTCCTCAAGTTCTATATTTTGCGTCCATCTGAGACTTCTACTTACACATGTTCATACCCAACAGATTATTAGTTGTAACTCAAGTTTGATCCTTTATTAATGATTCCTTATGTATATTTCTATTTGTTATATGTGGGTGTGTATGTGTATCTTGAGGGTGGTGGTGGGGTTGTGAAGGGGGTGTTCAATTATGTTTCTTTATTTGTTAAATTAGTAGTTGTGTGGTAGACAGCTTGTTGAACTTGATTGCTTTGAGTATCTCTTATATATATTGGGATTGAAAGGTCAGCTCTGCTACAGAGGCTTTGCTGGTTTTGAGGGATTAATTACTTGAGAAAAAAAAAAATTTTGTTTTCATTCATTTTAATATCTAATGCAAGTGGTTTGAGGCATGGTTGTTGCTCAGTCCCACATGGATGTGTGGCTGAGCTTGAGAAAATATCTTCTTTGTTTATGGTTGTCAACATTACATGAGGCCATAAAAACTGTCTCTTTTCTTTGTTGACTAGGCCATTGAGTTCTATAAATTTTTTTTCTTTGCCACTTGATATCATTATAAAACTTGTGGTTATTCTCGCCCAATACATAGTTTATATATATATATATATATATAAACTGCAATTGTTTAACAACAAGAGGACATATTTTTCATCTCCAAGTTATGGGTATTTGATGAATATGCTTTCAAAACTGATCAGGAAGTCAATTTGTCTCTATCTCTGCATTTGAAACAATATGAACTACTCCTGCAGTTCATGGACTGAATGATAAATCTATTCAATTCAAACTGGATATTTCAGAAGCAAGATTGATCATATATGTGTGCTATATAATGCAATATTTACAATGTCAATTGCTACTTAATAAAGTGACAAATAGCTTATATGTAGAGTTAACTTCTTGTGTGATAGAGCTGGTTTATGGGATGTGTCATATAAAGGGACAATTTTGTCTTCCTTTTAACTCAACATTCTGTTCCCTGAATCATCTAAATAGTTTGTCTTTCTAGTTAATTGTTAGTTATTATTGTTGTTGTTGCTATTATATTTATATTATTATTCTTACTATAATAATTATTATTGTTTTGGGACTTACTTTTTTGTTGTCGAACAATTATTTTTATGTTCTCATCATCTCATAATCTAAACCACCCACCATTACCAAATAGTCTTTAATATGGCCTTGCTGCCAGAATTGCAAACAATGCACGATCGACCCTTATGCAAGAAGCACAATAGAATTTCAGAATTTATTATTTTCCCAGATTTCATTTTTGAATTTTGAACTTTTACTTATTGAATTTGGTATTTAATGCTGTTGAGAATTTTATAGGATATAAATGTAATCCTTGAAGCCAATTGAAAAGAGGCTCTAGAAATAGCTTGGGATATTCTAATAAGAGAAAAGAAGATGAAACAAGACAAATCCTAAGCTTCACAACCTATAATTTGCCTGAAAGTCTTAGGTTTCACCACCTAAGGGTGCTTGGAATCACCTCCAAGCAGTGGTGAAGCCTAAGGTTTTCGGGTAGATTCGAGGTGGTGAAGCTTAGAATTTGTCATGTTTCATCTTCTTTTCCCTTATTTCTATTTTGCTACTTATTCTGTCCTGCGTTAGACTCTGACCTATATTACTCATCCAATTGCATCTCCCTCTCTCTCAAACAGTAACCTGCAAGCTGTTGATTCATGTGACACAGTTGTTCATCTTAGGCATGGCTCACTGGGACCAAGTTAATTAGCTTGTGCACTGATCATCAATGGATTGACTGTTCTGAAAGTAATTGAACATTCATTGTATACACTGGTTTAGTGCAGTTTACATATGTTTCTCTGTGAAGTGATTTCACCAAATCTTGGACACTTAGCACACTATCACCAGAATTGTGCACTGCTTCAAGCATCAAGTGGATGCATTCTTATTGGTCAAAAGTAGATGTGTCTCATCCACTTCTCTACCTTATTACTGATGGTTTGAGTTCAATTGTTATAGTGTTCGCCATTATGCTAATGGCAATGGCAACCCTGGACCATTATGGTTTGGTGATCAAAGGCCACAAATTTCATTATCTAGCACTTCTCAGCATAGAAATCAGCAAAATGTTTCATAGAATTTTGGTTCACTGTTTTTTAAGTGGTGGTTCATGATTGGCTGGTTCTTTCTTCCTTTGAATGTTGGCAGGTGGGGCTTTTTCTAGTGGTATCATTGGCATGAATCTGTGGATTTTCAACATATTTGAAAGTGAACTATACTAAATTGTCTAATGGGCTGCTTTTGCTCAAAGAAAGCTCAACCACAAGGGTATGAGGATCCTATCATTCTTGCTGCTGAAACACCTTGTGAGTATGCTTCTTGATCCTGGTATTCTCTTGCAACTTGCTGTTTGCATCTGCTTAATTTCAGTAATGAACCATTTTTATAAGTAAATAAATTCATTAAAAAACAGAGAAAAAAAAGTGGTGGAATCCAGTGCACGAGCAGTATAAAAAGGATGCGCCAGGAAAAAAAAAAAAACTAAAATCAACTTATCCATAAATTCTAAGAAATCTGTCGAAGTAGATGAACTGGCAGCCTGCTCCCACTTGCGTAAACATCATAAGAACAAGAAATTCAAGTTCACCATTGAGAGCTCATTTCCTTCAAAACCGTGTGCATTCCTTTCTTCCAAATACTCCACATCAAATAATTGGAACCAATCCTGGTCATTTTTCAGATAATTTTGCTTAAGAACCTGTATCTGGCCTCAACACCTTTTTCTAGACATTCTTCACTGTGTTTCAAAAATATTATCAGATTGTAAGCTCTAGCTATTTAATGTTTTGTGTTACTAGTTAAAGGTCAATACATCCATACATTTAACTTAGTTTTTTTATTTTTATTTTAAAGGTAGAGAGTTAATACGTAGAAATGGTACAAGGTTTGGCATACCTCATGTGCTGGAAATCTCATGTACTGAAAATTGACTTAGATAATTGATACAATGAAAAGGTGCTACACTGTAGTTTTGCTCAAAGTCAGGGAGAAATGTCAGGTTAGACAATCAAAATGCCCCAATCAGATCCAATATAATTATAAGGAGTTACGCATTACATGTTGAAAAAGGAGCATTCGAGTCATTTATGGCATGATTAGGAGCATTAGGTTAGAAAGACAAGGGAGATCCAGGTCTGGTTTCAGCTATATGAAGTTGTTTCAGTTCAATCCATCATGCATGCTGCTAAAGATATGACCATACCTGCTGACCCCTCATTGTCATGATTTGCATATCACCCAAAATTAATAGTTGGATTTTTGGATTTTTTTTTTTTTTTAATAATTTAATAATTTTTATCTTTGCAGTTACTGTCAATGAAGTAGAGGCCTTATATGAACTTTTTAAGAAATTGAGCAGTTCAATAACTGATGATGGGCTCATTCACAAGGTGGGGGTTTGCAAAGGCAACTTGTAACAATCCTATTTGTGTTAGGAATATATTGTTATAGCTCCAACAAATTCAATATCTAGTTACTCTGATGGTTTTAGTTAACTTTCTCCAAAATAATAATTACTATGTTATCTTGTCTGCAGGAAGAATTCCAGCTTGCACTCTTCAGGAACAGAAATAAAAGAAATCTCTTCGCGGACAGAGTATGTGATGCTCACTCCTCATCTCTAGTTTCATGATCTTTGATTTCATCCCTGTGCTGCTGATATGACAAGCTATTACTAGTGCTGAGAAAAAAAATAATATGTACTGAATTATTTGGAACTAAAATATCGCTGCTTGGTAGATGTTAACTTTATAAGGAAGTGGCAAAGGCTGATATTATTGTGATTTTAAATTGCTATTGGTGCAATAACATTGTAGCTTCTTCACCCTTTTTGTCATCCGTATATGAAAATTCAAATTTATTTTGGCCGAATGTAAAAGTCTGCACTTGTTATTGTCTTCTTTCTAAATACATCAACCTGGTGTTTTCTTGTAGGTTTTCGATTTATTTGACATAAAGCGCAATGGGGTTATTGAGTTTGGAGAATTTGTTAGATCATTGGGTGTCTTTCATCCAAATGCATCTGTAGAAGACAAAATTGCATGTACGACTAGTTTTTCAATAAAATATATAGAATCATGTTTTTTCAATTCTCAAATTTCTGTTGTAAGTTAAACAGGAATAGTTATACCAAGTAATTTATCTCTTTTCACCACAATATTGTTCAGAATTTCTACAAAGCACATTAGCATCTACTAAAAAGGTGGAATCTTTTTGCAGTTGCTTTTAAATTATATGACCTGAAGCAAACCGGATATATTGAGAGACACGAGGTGAGTATTGCCAATTGATTTTCTTCTCATCACATATCAATCCTGCAAATTCCAGTTTCTATAAATTTACTTCATTTTTCACAGATTACTGAAATTTCTTCTACACTGTGAGGCTTATACATATTCCTATTAATTTGAGCTAACAAACCTACTTAAAAGGACTTGTATTACAAACTGCCACCATTTAGATTTAGTCTTTGGCCATTGTTTCATTGAATGTTACCTTTTGAATGTCATTGATTAAGGAATATGGCAGTGAAAATTTCAAGGTTGATGGTGGTAAAGATGTGTTTCTAAATCTAACTAGAGCAACCTAATCTTACAATACTAAATTATTTGACAGTTGAAGGAAATGGTCTTGGCACTTTTGCATGAATCAGATTTGTTACTTTCAGATGATGTTATTGAAGTAATTGTGGATAAGGTACAGATTTCTCTTACCTTTTCATCCAGTTTTTCAAGCTTATTCAAAACTTCGAAGTATATATTCTAAACTCTTTCCTATAGACTTATAATGAAGCAGATGCAAAAGGTGATGGAAGAATAGATCAAGAAGAGTGGAAGGAGTTTGTTTTGAAAAATCCTTCTCTGATAAAGAACATGACTCTACCGTATTTAAAGTGAGTAATAAGTTCATAATATTTCTCAATATCCAGATCACCCCAGAACTTGCATGTTCTTGTTATGACTACCAAGTTAACTTTGCTTGCCTCAGCCATTTGGTTGGGATTTCTAAATTTATTCTAGTGTTATTAATTTATTATATGCAATCAGCTTAGTGGCGTTAAATCCTTGACACGCCAATATTTTTTTTTCCTACTTTCCAGGGATATAACACTAGCATTTCCCAGCTTTGTTGTTACTTCTGAAGTCGAAGAATCAGAAATATGACTTGGAATTCCATAAAGAGGAATATATCAACTATCTCATGACCCATGACCAACAAATCTTTTGAACCTCATTTTATGTGATGGAATGTGGACTTTGGAGGATATAATATCTAACCACAGTCGAAGAACTGAAGAGTATGCAACTTCAAGAAGCATAGCCAACAAACAAAGACTCGCTCCCTAGGCTGCACATTATCTTTGCTATCTTCAAATACATGTTCACGGAATGCGGGCTGGTACCAATAATTTGTATATAGGTTTCATTTTTGATTCTATATCGAAAGTTTTTAAATAAACTGTAAACTGAATAGAGATAAATGTATTTCATATTGTATGTATTCCATGCTGCAGATTACTAACTATGACTAGTGAGAGGTTAATGCAAGGAGTTAAATCAAGTTTCTTAAAGGGACATAAATAATTCAATAAAGTTATTCAAAATTATTTAGAATGGTATACAAAACGTATTAACACAAAACTACCTCTCATTGAATCCATATAATAAGAAGTTAAGAACTCACATATTCGCCATGCATAACTCTATTCCTTTTCAGAGATCTAGAGAACCCTCATTGTGTTATTTCAGCTGGTTTGGCTGGACATAAAGAGTGTAAGATTTGTAATGCAGCGTTGTAATGCTCTTAATCTAAAATAGGTTTTGCTGTCTGGAGGCAGAAAGGGAGATCTAAAAGTGATTCAAAACTAAACTATATAAAAGTAAGAACTAAGAAGTTAGAGAGCTCCATGTTCTTTAACTTTGTCTGTGGTAAGTGTTGGAAATTGACATGGGATTAAGGAACCAACAATTTCATCAAACTTTGAGAGTATAATTAAAATTATATTTTTAAAACATAGTGTGAAAACACAATTTCAATTAAAATAATATCCTAAAACATGCTCTTTAAAAAAAATGTGAGTCCACAAACACAATTTCCATTAGACTATCAAATTTGTAAATAGTTTTGAGATTATAGTATTTGTTAAATGGAAAAGTTAACAATTGTCCTAAAAATATTGGTTTAATAAATATTTTTATAAACTTTTTGTGGAAAAAGAGAAAAATTAATTAATTTTTTTACAAATTTTTATATTTTTCATGAAAATTGTGCTAAATTTTTTAAAAATAATTTATTAATAATTTCCTTAAAGCATTTGGGACCAAAAAAAAATTAAAAGATAATTTTTTGAGGAAAAAAAAATCTCGAATAATGTAAGAGGTAATAGAAAAAGAGCGATAATGACAAAAAATAAAATGAGACTTGCCGACCTTTTATACTTATCCAACTATCAGCTAAATAAAAGAAAAAGATGCTTTTGAAAAAAAAGAAGATGTGAACCAATCAAATGCGAGTGAGTCAATTTCTTGTACATTGATCAATACACTTGGCAACTCTTTATTGGCCGTTGGATGAACAATCTCAATCAATGGACCATGTGAAGGAGAAGACAAAAAGCCATATAGAACCTCCATTATCTCTTGGGTGACCAGAGTGTAGAACCTCCATTATCTTCCTTGGGAATGATATTTTCTACCTCTAATAACACGGTTATTAGTGGGTTTTGTGGGTTGTAATTTTTCGGGGGTGGGGAAACACTTATTTTCTTCCAATCTCTATTTTCTACTGACTATCTTTTCTTCTCTTTTAACAATGGATGACGTCCTTGATGACTGGAAGAAGCTCTCCCTAACTGACGTTGAGGGAGCAAAAGTCAATCTCAGAAAATCCAAAAAACGAAGTGTCAAAGAGTATGTCCTAGCAGCGAAATTTTTGACCAGGAGGGCCCTCAATGTGGAAGTCATTGGTCGAACGTTTAAACCTCTCTGGAGGGCAAGGAATGACTTTAAGATTCGAGAAGCTGATGATCATATCCTCTTATTTGCTTTTGAGTTTGAAAATGATGCTGAAAGGGTCTTAGCGACGGAGCCATGGGTATTTGACAAGCATCTAGTTCTCTTCCAGCGATATGATTTTACTATCCCAACTGGAAAATTGAGGTTTACTACAACAAAGTTCTGGATTCAGATACATGGGCTACCACTAAACATGCTGGATACAGAAACTGCTGTTGAAATAGGTGAAACAATAGGTCCTGTTTCTAAAACAGAGCACGACAAGGAAATGGTGGGAGGTACTTTCTTACGTGTGAAAGTTGAAGTGGACGTCACAAAACCTCTCTGTAGAGGTCGGAAAGTTGCTCTCAATGATGATAATGAAATTTGGGTCTCCTTCAAGTACGAAAAACTTCCGAATTTCTGTTATTGGTGTGGCATGGTCTCTCATGCTGACAAAGAATGCGATGTGTGGCTCAGTAGCAAAGGAAATCTCAGTCTGGATCAACAGGGCTATGGAAATTGGTTGCGAGCTTCCCCTTTCAATCTGAAGAAAACCATAGTTACTACTGTTTCAGGAGTAGGTGATGGATTCGGTCCCAAAGCTAACACAAGCCACCAACCTTATTCCGATGAAATTCCGGCTACCAATCACAGTGGAGGGGTGACTTTTGATTCGGAAAAGGAAACAAATCCAGGCTGTACAAACTCAGGGGAGGAGTTACAACATTCCACACGGATTGAATTGAATGCATTAAATGAGGAGAGGAATTCCATAAAAAAACCGTCAACTGCCCATAATCATCACATGGACCACGACATGCAATTAATTGGTGAAGATTCGGACATTAACAGCATGAAATATGGAGGCAACGTATCAGAGGCAATCACGCAAAATTTAAGGAGCCAATCCAATGCAGACTTAATTGGCGTGATAAATGGAGGTATAAATCAATCCGTTCC
Organism: Quercus lobata; assembly: GCF_001633185.2. NCBI lineage: Eukaryota > Viridiplantae > Streptophyta > Magnoliopsida > Fagales > Fagaceae > Quercus > Quercus lobata. The sequence continues at coordinate 9,330,849 of NC_044912.1, forward strand.
ACCAAATCAAACGGAATTAAAGGGTGATTACTCAGGGCTCATAAATGCAAATCAAAACTCAGCATTTAGTGACCATATTGTACAGAGGAGGTGGAAAAGAATTGAACGTGTGGCACACGCACCGGATATTTGCCCTAATTCACAAGAGAACACAACAACCAAAAGAAACAGAGATGAAGACTTGGACCAGCTGGAGTTACCTAGCAAGAAATTGCAAGTTTCAATGGCAGAGAATCAAAAAATCACAATGGTGGAGGCTGCGAGGCAGCCCCGCCAAGATCAATGAGCATTATTGTGTGGAACTGTCGTGGGCTTGGGAACCTACGTACAGGGAAGGAACTCGAGGTAGTGACTCGGGAAAAAGATCCCTCCGTCGTGTTTTTAGCCGAAACGTGGGCGGATGAAGCAAGGCTAAAAGAAATAAAACACAATATAAACTTTGAAAACCTCTTTTTTGTTGACAGGAATAATAGAGGAGGGGGTTTGGCCATGTACTGGAGAAATTCAATCGATGTTACTGTGGAGTCTTTCTCAAAAAACCATATAGATGCGATCGTGAATAAGGGCAAGGAGGATGCATGGAGATTCACAGGATTCTATGGAGAGCCAGTGACACATAAACGCTTTGAATCATGGGATATGCTTCGACAACTAAATAACCGGTTCCATTTGCCTTGGCTTTGTGCCGGGGATTTCAATGAAATAGTTAGCAGCACTGAAAAATTAGGGGGGAATAACAGAAGTCACAGCCAAATGCAGTTATTCAGAGATGTTATTGATGAATGTGGGTTTATTGACTTGGGCTATGATGGATCACCGTTCACATGGCAGAAGCACTTTGTAGATGGTCACTCCATTTGGGAAAGACTTGATCGTGGAATGGCAAATAATGAATGGTTCTTAAAGTTTGCTGGCACAAAAATATATCACCTCTCCTCAAATAATTCGGACCATTGCCCTCTATGGATCATTCCCGATGGTCTCGAGGTACCACAAATCACAAAGCCTTTCAGATTCGAAGAAATGTGGCTAGCAGATAGGGGCTGTACAGAAATTGTGGAAGCTGTTTGGGCATCCCATGAGGAGGCCGAACCTACTGTCAAAGTGACCAGAAAAATAAAAAAATGTGGGAAGGAATTGCATGCATGGAACCGAACCCATTTTGGGAATGTGAGAAGTGAACTAAAGAAGAAAAGAAAGCAACTAGTTGAAGCCGAAAAGGAAGCCATGAGGACAGGTGTAAATTTCAAGATTAGGGAACTCAAAAAGGAGATATGTGATCTAGAAGATAAGGAGAACCGAATGTGGGTGCAAAGATCAAAAGTCTTATGGGCAGCAAATGGAGATAAAAACTCTAAGTATTTTCATTGTCGAGCCACCCAAAGGAAGAGGAAAAACACTATCTTAAAAATCAGGAAGGAGGATGGAGATTGGAGTTCTGATAGTGAGGCCGTAGCAGAAACCCTTACTGCATACTTTCAAGATTTATTCACCTCAACAAATCTGCCTCTTTGTGAAGCTGCCACTGACTCTATCAATAGGGTGATAACAGATGAAATGAATGATCAACTCTCCTTGGAGTTCCAGAATTGGGAAGTGCAGCAAGCTATAAAGCAAATGGCACCCCTCAAAGCCCCCGGACCAGACGGTATGCCCCCATTATTTTATCAACACTATTGGGACTTAATTGGTGAGGATGTTTCACAATCTGTACTTACTTGTTTAAATTCAGCTTCTTTACCTGAACATCTCAACCATACATTCATTACTCTCATCCCAAAGAAAAAAAATCCAGAGCATGCTTCTGAATTCAGACCCATTAGTTTATGTAATGTATTGTATAAGATTTTTTCAAAAGTCTTAGCAAATAGGCTTAAAAGAATACTACCACAAATTATCACTGAACATCAAAGTGCTTTCACTAAAAGCCGTCTCATATCTGATAATATTTTGGTAGCTTTTGAGTCTTTACACAGCATGCAGAAACACAATGGAAAGGATGGATTCATGGCAATCAAGCTTGACATGAGCAAAGCCTATGATAGGGTGGAATGGCCTTATCTTGAAGCTGTGATGAGAAAAATGGGGTTCAACGACCAATGGATCAAACTTCTCATGCTTTGTGTCACCACAGTCTCCTATTCCATTCTTGTCAATGGAGAACCAAAAGGCTTAATCCATCCGTCCAGAGGCATCAGACAGGGTGATCCTATCTCTCCATTCTTGTTCTTGTTATGCACAGAAGGTTTGCATGGCCTAATCAGTAGAGCAGCAGCCCAAGGTGATATTAGGGGCTATTCATTATGTAGAAATAGCCCTCGGTTGACTCACCTACTATTTGCAGACGATAGCCTGTTGTTCTGCCGGTCAACAAACCAAGAATGTCAAAGGATTTTAGAGATCCTTGATACCTATGAAAAGTGCTCGGGGCAAAAAATAAATAAAAGTAAAACCACCATCTTCTTTAGCAGATCAACTTCAAAGGATATGAGGGGACAAATTAAGCTTGCTTTGGGGGTTCCAGAAATAAAGCAATATGAAAAATACCTTGGTCTTCCATCTTTAGTTGGAAGAAACAAGAAAGCCAGCTTCAATTACATTAAAGAAAGGGTCTGGAAGAAAATCCAAGGGTGGAAAGAGAAACTCTTGTCACAAGCAGGAAGAGAGGTCCTAATCAAAGCAGTAGTTCAGGCTATACCTACGTACACGATGAGTTGCTTTAAGCTTCCTTTGGGTTTATGTTCAGAAATTGAAAGTCTCATTAGAAAATTTTGGTGGGGACAAAAAGGAGATAGGAGGAAGATACATTGGGTGAAATGGGATACTCTATGCCGCCCAAAATCCGATGGTGGTATGGGTTTCAAGGACTTAGCCCTCTTTAATGATGCACTTCTCGCTAAACAAGCTTGGAGACTCTTGCACCACAAAAATTCCCTCTTCTATCGAGTTTTCAAGTCCAAATTCTTCCCAAATTGTTCAATAATGGAAGCTACTGGTTCAGCCTCAGCCTCATATGCTTGGCATAGTATCCTAAAGGGTCGGGATGTACTGTTGAAGGGAGCTAAATGGAGAGTGGGCTGTGGAAAATCCATCAGTGTATGGCTGGATGCTTGGTTACCACCCCTACACCATCCACGAGTCCTATCACCACAGGTTGAAGGCTTTGAAGAATTGAAGGTTTTTGATCTCATAGACCCAGAATCTAAAAGCTGGGATGAAAATCTGCTACGTGGTCTATTTGTTCCTGAGGAGGTGAGTTTAATAAAGAGCATCCCATTATGCATCACCTCAGCTGAAGATATACTTGTGTGGCCATTCACTGCGTCGGGTGAATACACGGTAAAATCTGGGTACAACTTCCTAGTAAAGGAGAATTCAAATACCCAAGCTCAAGGACAATTGGATCAAGACAACAAGATTTGGAAGCTGATTTGGGGTCTCCGGATCCCAAATAAAGTAAAAAATTTCATTTGGAGATCATGCAGAGATGCCATCCCCGTGAAGAAGAATCTGAAGAGGAGACAAATCATTCAAGAAGATAGCTGCGATCACTGTCACCAAATGTCTGAAACGGTCCTCCATGCAATATGGGAATGTCCAACCCTTACACCGATCTGGGAATCCATACAGGAGCTCTGTTTTCGCAGAAATCGTTCATTCCGAGACATAAAAGAGTTGTTACTCTTTGCAAACGAAGAGGAAAAGAACACAGAGCTGATGGCGGCAATAATGTGGACAATCTGGTCTCGTAGAAATCAGATTAGAGTGCAGCAACGTGACTACCCCATATCCCAGGTCGTTCCAAATGCTCGGCAAGCACTCTCTGTTTTCCAACGTGAAAACAGAGCTCAGCATTACACAGATACGGTTTCAAATACAAACCAGGCTACTTGGATGCCACCACCTACAAACTCTCTCAAGATCAACTTCGATGGAGCACTTTTCAGAGATATTAATAAAGCTGGCCTGGGTGTTGTTATACGAAATGAAAATGGGCAGGTACTTGCTTCACTATCGGAACAGATCCAATTACCTTTCTCCTCCGACCTGGTTGAAGCAATTGCAGCGGCACGAGCCATCACGTTCGCTCAGGAACTCAACCTCTCAGAATACATTTTGGAAGGTGACTCCAACGTGGTGATCAACGCTCTCAAAAGGAACGACGAATCCTTATCTTCATATGGTCACATTCTTGCTTCGGCCAAATCCTTAACAGATGTCAGTTGTATTACTTTTTCCCATACTCGTAGAATTGGCAATACTGTTGCTCATAACCTAGCAAAACATGCAAGACATGTAATAGGTTTTCAGGTGTGGATGGAGGATGTTCCTCCACATCTCCATTCTGTACTTTTCGCCGATTATGGCTGACTTAAATGATATTCATAGTCTTCTTTCTCAAAAAAAAAAAAAAAAAAGCTTTTATAGTAAACACGTGGCGTACGGACAGCGAATCAGCTTAGGAACCTTGGTTGCTTCTGATATACTGAGGATTCTGCTCCTTTGTCTTCTATTGTACTTTATTATTATTATTATTATTATTATTTTCAGATTCCTCTATGTGGGAATTTTTCTGTTCAGAAAAACAAAAAGTTTCTGAAGTCACAACAACTCACACGAGTAAATCATACAATTTTACTAAATTGCATCCTTCAACGAAAACACCAATCATACAAGCACACAATTTTACAAGTTTTTTCATAACTAGTCTAGGTGGCGGATCGTAATTTTGTAATACATCATTTTTACACGAAAATACCATTAATATCATTTCTGTTGTACCAATTATAAGTTACCACCATAGTAATTGTGAAATTGATTGCATTCTTCAATTTATTGAAATGTTGGCTAGAATCTTTGGACCAAAATGGCGTCATCAATTTTTTTTTAATTTACTAAATTTTGAATTACATATTTGAAATGGTAATTTTAGATATTGTCCTTTTATTTTCTCCAAAAAAAAATATATATATATATATAGTATTTTAAAGTTTTAAAATTTGTGTACATTCTTTCGATTAAGGCATTTTGTCACATTCAAAAAAAAAAGGCATTTTGTCAATACATGAGGGACCGTTAAGTACTACCTCAGTTAAGTGACGAAATTTCAATTTGTCAAAGCATTCCATACTGAGGGGAAAAAAATATTTAACTCTTTTATTATTTTTTTTAATATATTTTTCTATTTTTTTTCCATATTTTCCTTTTTTACTACCATCGACGACGATGTTCCTAATGGCTTTGTTGGTCCCCAAATCTCCATTCCCTTCTCTCCCTTTGAATGAACCAAACTCTCTCATCATCATTTGTCAACACTTGTTACTACCATCGTCGATGGTGGTTTTTGTGTTCCCATGAAAGTGTCTATTAAAAAAATAGTAAGGAATTGTTCGATATTTTGTATATCCAAGTAAAGTTGTAATACCTTTCTCAAAAAAAAAAAAAAAAAAAAAGAAGTAAAGTTGTAATACAAGTTTGTTATGTTGGTCCCAATGGAATGGATGGTAATCTCGTTAGAGTGGAAATCACCAACATGACAATAGAGATAGAATAATCTAACATACCGAATGAATGAGGAGTTCTTGTATTTATAGACTCTTTCATGTCCTTTGGTAACACATCTCTTTGTGAAAAGATAAGTTTATCCAAAAGACACTTAATAACTAACTTAACATTAAATTTATTCCCTATTACAGATTGGTGAAAGAACACCATCCACCAAGTGGAGATTATTATATGAGTATGTGCACCATTTTATGATGTGATCGCTGGTTACTTTTATACATTAGGATGTTACCACTTAAAAAGTCAAAGAGTATTATTATTTCTTTATAAGAGATAGAGTAAGAGAAACAATAGAAAAGCAAGTGGAAAAATATATTTGTTGTGTTTTCGTTTGATTTTTGTTAGTAATTTAGTTGACCAAGTTTCTAACTAAAGTTTCTATCTAACGGTTTTAGTGTTCTTGTTAGAAATTCAGCCAAAAAAATTTCAAGCAAGATTATGCAAAATTTATTGCCAAGAGTTGCACCATTTGATATTTAAAATGTTTGTAAACGTTGTTTCAACTGTTTTGTAATGGTTATATACACTTTATTTATGACTTTTCATGGTTTATGTATGTTGTTTAAACTCTTTTTTATAATATATTTTGATTTTCCTTAGAAACATAAGAAATCATGTGAGTCTTTCCAAAATTGCCATTTATAGAACTCAAAAGACTTGATTGTGTCATGGGGACAAATTTGCAATAATCATTTAGCAACTCTAGTGTGGGGGTAACTATTATCTAGAGATAGCAATTTTATCATGTCTTTAAGCCATTAAAGTTTTTTTGTTTGTTCATTAAACTTTCACTTATTTCTCTTATTGTTTACCCCTTTGATCTCCAGCAAGAAGCCCTTCAAGTGGATCAAGATGTTGGTTAAAGGTTTCATAAACAAGTTTTCATGAATCTCATGAAACCTTAAGAATTACTAGGGCAACCCCTTGGAATTTAATACATGAGACACAAAATAATGAGAAAGGCAAAGAACAAATGGACACATAGGATTGACACTTTTTTTTTTTTTTTTTGACAGTGCCAACTTATGGCGTCCGCTTCTGATGATAACTTTTTATCATCAGATCAAAACACCAATCGATTTTTTGTATAAATAAGAATTGAATCTCAGATTTCTTATTCAATCATCAAAAACTTTACTAGTTGAGCTAAGAAATGTTACGAATAGAATTGATTAATTAATACATTGCATGTAGATTGGATATCATACTGTAAGGACACGATTCGTGGCGGACCGTAACAGTGTCGAGTTCGCACGTAAAAAGGGCCCAAACAATATTATTTGTAGAGCGTGGGTTTGAAAGGTTAGGCCTTAGTCACCAGGCGGTGGGTTTTTCGGGGTGTTCGTATATAGTTATGTTTCCTTCACCCCTGGAGTCTTTCTCCTGGAGGTGGGCTGGGAGGCTCTGGATTTTGGCCATTTTTCCCAGCCCCCTCTCTAGGTTACTGATTTTTCCTTTTATACTCGCCTGTGTTCACTGTCCTTCGTCCACGTATAGAGTCAACATTTCCAAGGCTGATATTTGTCCCATCAGCCCATACCCAAAGTCGTTGGGGGTGGTTGTAAAAGCCAAAGAATGCGGCTATGTCAGGTTAAGAGTATTAAATGGCAGTAAGGGCAGCTTTCCTTTGATATTTTAGATATTTTAGATCTTTCTTCCAAGTTTCAGTCCTATACCGTTTTTACCCCTCTTTCTGGGGGGACTTTGGGTCTGCCGGGGACTGAACTGCCCTCGGCGGTATCTATATGCTATCTTGTCGAGCTTGGGCCATAGCCCTCCTCGGCTTGGGCCTTTGGATTCTCCCCGGGTAGATGAGCTTGGCCCATAAATCATTTGGGCCCCACAATAGCCCCTCAAAACCCGGCTGTCCAACCTCTTGGTTGGAAAGGGGGGTTTTGGTAATGCTGAGTTTTTATGATGGCTCCTTTAATTCGGCCTTTCATTAATGCTGACGGTTTTCCATCTGTCCAAGAAATATATTGATCTACGAGGCGTTTTTTGATTTTACTCCTGACGCGTTCTCGTCGTTTGATTATTCAAAACACGCTTTTAATGACTTCCCTTTACGAGACTCATTTACATTCGACGGTTCGTCTGACGAGGCGGAGAAATGGAACGGACACATCTTCGTTTTCAGATTCTTTTGGAAACCTGAACGAATTTAATGCCTTCCGTTTTGCCCTTCCTATAAGAAGACAAGTAGGAGGCTATCACTTTCGTGCAGAGACCCTTTTATTTTTCTGAGATTTGAAACCCTTTACCTCCCTTAGCGTTTACTTAACCCAGTAGTTATATACTAAATCACAGTACATTCACCATAACAAATGATAAAGAAACCATACCCCTTCTCAAAGCGTCATGTTCTAATAAAACTCGAAATGGCTCGGTCAGGGCAAGGATGGCGGAGGCTTAAGATTCGTCTTACCTTCCTTTCAGCCAAAATCCGAAGCAGGGACTCGTCACGTCAAACTTTTAGCGTGACTGAGTCAAGAACGCCCATCATCAGTACCAACCGCGCTCTCATGAGCACACCTAATATGGCTCCAGTGTGTTGGGAGTCAGGATCGAGGCAGGGACTAAGTGCCCCTGCTTCTTCCTCTCTTCGTTTACTGGCGCCTCCTTTTACCTCCCTTTCTTAGTCTTCCCAGCACCAGTTCCATCCTTGTACTTTTCTTTCTCCCTCTTTTGCTCCTTTTTCTTTCTTTTCATCTCTTCTCTCTTCTTCTCCTCCTTCTTTACTCATGTCCTCCATCTTCTTCTTTCTTCTCCTACAAATTCTTCTTCCTTCTCCTTCAAATTTTTCCAAAAAAGGTTCTTCTTTCGATATGAGCAATACTGAGACAGAGATTGGAGAGACTTTGAAGACGAGTTTAAAAGACACCTGACTGTTTACTTATCTGTACTGCGCATGTTAGTGTTGTTTCGGCAGCTCACCTTTTGTATAGGCTTGTTTGAGTCCCTCTTTGTACGTTGTAATAATTTTTCATATTAATAAAAATTGTTGTTATTTTACTTCGCATGTTCTGTCTCTATATTTTTACAAATTTGCAAACGCTGCTCAGCACAATAATATAACATTTGAATCGATGACAACTAAAGCCAAAATACTTGCTAATAAAAAGAAGCCACCACAACTTTAACAGAATTGCTTGAACTAGCAATGCGTACCTGTGAATAACGATAATTGCCCGAAACAATGCCGAGATTAGAACTGGATGCTCTATGCGGTGTAGGAAGTAATCGTTCGAAGACATATCACCCGCAAAAATGAACAGCCCCCTTAGGCTACCGAATAGTGGAGTGCCCCACCATCATCCTAACACTTTTATTGGTCTTAACATTTTACAGTATCTAAGCCGGGGACTTTTCCCATCCGAGCAGTTATAAAACTTGTAATAATAATTTTTTTTTTTTTTCACTTGGTTTCCCCATAGGCTTAAGTCCGAGGACCATGCAAGGCCTTGGTTCTGTCCCTGGGCCCCCATACAGAACGGGCCTGGGCTGCGAGTTTACTGGGCCCACAAATTAAGAGGTATTTCCGTAGTGTTTGGTCACGCAATACTTTTTGGCGTCCCAGTGTTCGAGGTGCGCCTTCACGAGACTCCTTTAATCTCATAGTTGTAGATGGCGTGGGAAATCGAGCCGGAGACATTTTGTCTGTAGCGTTCCTTGGGACGCTGCGTGAATTAAATGCCACCACCTTATCTTTTTAAATAAATAGGAGAGAAAGTTGCCTTACCTGCGCGCAAATCCTTCAGTTTCCTCCCTTAGTATATCATGTTTGTGACGAGGGTTGGGGAAAAGGAACTCTATCCGCCACGGAGGCGCTGTGTCCTCCTGAGACTCAAAGTAGTGAGGTACGGGCAAAGGAGGCGTAAATTCAAGGGAACATTCCGTTTCGACAGAGGGGAAAGGGTGTTTCTCCCCCTTTTAGTCAAAATCCGAAGCAGGTTCTGTTCATGCCAGAATTTTGGTGTGTCAGAAGAAAGCTTCTCCGCCATCAGCGCCTCTGCCTTGTTGCAAGCAAATTTTTGGTGAAGACTCCTCAACTTCCGGCTCCCTGCACCTTTCCTTCAGCGGTGTGAGGCTCAAGTTGGGTTCTTTTGCTGCCTGAGTTATGGGCGTGCAAAAGCATTGAGGAGGAATAAGGTCTCGAAGCAGTAGCCAACCTCTCCCCTGTGCTACCTCCTCGGCTTTATCTTCATTTTCTTGTATTTTTCTTTACTTACGTAGTTAGCTTTAATGTAAGCTTGTTTCAGCTTTTCATTGTACACTGTACTGTTCCTTTGTCTTAATAAAAGATGTGTTTATTTCTTTATACATACTTTTCTTCTCTGCAACAACTACTTGGTGCATGAATATTAAATGTAAGCTTGCCCCTAATGATATTCCAGGCAGAAAAATGCCTTAACACAGATTCCTACTGGTTTAAATTCACAAATATTATCAAGTATAACAAGGTTAATCCTCAATAAATTAAACTCTTGGAACTAACCGGGATAACCGCTGAGTGCTGCGCGATGCATGCTAGACCAATGTCCGAGAACGATAAACTCTAAATAATTCGTCCGAGAGGGTAGCCGAGTAGCGAGGGACTTTGATTGTGCTTTTGGGTAATATATTGCACCGTATCGCATCAACCCCTTTGGTACTGGGGATCCGAGGGTAGACCGGGGAATCCGTGCAATTAAGGGATTAACCCATCTGTTAACGAGGAGTTCTCTTCGGATGGACTTTGAGGTTTATGTGCCATAGTTTTTTTTTTTTTTTTTAACTAGTTGGTTTCCCCATAGGCTTGGGTCC